>NW_025534895.1:0-140053 GCF_020615455.1 Coregonus clupeaformis
TTCAGAATTTGTTGTTGAACAATTATTGAATCTACACAAAAGTATAATGTATATTAATGTAATATTTTATTCATAACAATTGCTTAATATACGTGATATTCGTTTCATATAAATGTTTTATTCTATGTTTCAGAATCCAGAAGCCAGGTCACTGTAACTCAGACCCCTGCAGTGAAAGCTGTTCTCCCAGGACAGACAGTCTCTCTGAACTATAAAACCAGCAGAAATGTGTATCAAGCAGGTTACTCTGATGCCCGTCTTGCCTGGTATCAACAGAAACCTGGAGGAACTCATGAACTCCTTATTTACCATTCTAAAACACTCCATCTAGATGCAGTGGTAGTGGAACTCATAGTGACTTCACTCTGACCATCAGTGGAGTCCAGGCTGAAGATGCAGGAGATTACTACTGTCTGAGTTTCCACTACCCCAACAGTGTCTGGGCGTTCACAGATACATAAACCTCCCTCAGTCACACTGTACTGCTACAGCTGGGACCTACTGCAGGTGATGAGGGGGATGACAGTGACATGGAACACTGATCAGTAGTGGAGGTCAACTTTGATAATGGTTAGAAAGTGTCATTCAGATCACATGTTCTCCACATGTTCTCCAACATCCTCATCATCATCATCATCATCATCATCATGGTTGTAACTTGTTATATTGTCATGAACTGAAAGTGTACATAAAAATGTATTAGAAGTTTTTGGAACACATTACCAGTCCATTTGCAGAGTAAGATCTACTGAAGTAAAAATAAAAGTAATGTTAATTCAGCATAGACAGGGCTGGGTGGTTCTGCTTGTCCCAGAATAGAGCAGCACTGTCACCAGATATTCACTCTGTTCACAGGGGGTTGGAGGTAGAGAAGACCAGGGGAAATATAATGGAGAAGTGTAGACCACACATTGTTGAAAACCATTGTAAAAATATCTAATTTAATAAAATCATATTAGGAATATGGAAAGTAACTGTTTAGTAGTGTGAGTTCTGAGAGCAGATCTTAGAGGTTTATTATCAAATATCACTAATTATTATAACTGGTATTGGTGCTACAGTATAACAGGATCATTCAGTTCTAGAAATGATTGCAGAGTGTTTGTTGGATCAGATGCCCTTTAATTCTGTTTGAAAACATGAGAGTAGCTATATGCTACAATGCTGAAATTATAAAAGAAGCTGATTGATCTAAATTAGTATGAAGTGTTCTGCCTATTCATGCGATAGTGATCACTGGAATGATGATTAAATCAATTATTGGATTATTTTCTAATCAAAGCAAGCTTCATTTGAACTCAGAGGCAAGAAGACATGTACAACATAATCTCAAAATAGTTCATTTAGCACACAGCACTACTGATATTATTCACTATTATACTGTAACATTCAGCTCTAAAACACTCATGTTTCCAGAACTAGCACCATGTGGGTATTCTCTAGAACCCTACAATTGCTTCTCCGGTCTCTAGACACTATATTGACTTTTCCTGAAGGCGGCTGAATCACTGGTGTCGTCGTCGTGCAGGTGTACA
Organism: Coregonus clupeaformis; assembly: GCF_020615455.1. NCBI lineage: Eukaryota > Metazoa > Chordata > Actinopteri > Salmoniformes > Salmonidae > Coregonus > Coregonus clupeaformis. The sequence continues at coordinate 1,536 of NW_025534895.1, forward strand.
CCTCTCCATCTTCCCAGCGTGCCTTGCTCAGGGTCAGGGTGCTACTGCGGCTGAAGTGGCCACCCTTCTCTTCTTCTGTGGTGGTCAGGACCCCATCCTTGTCCTCCGCCCCGTCCACCTCCCAGCTCACCATCGCCCCCTGGGGGGAGTAGACACTCAGCAGGCAGGCCAGTTTGGCCGAGCACCCAGAGAGTTACTCAGAGGACAGGAGGGAGCAGAGACACTGTGTGCCTGACAGAGGGAATGGCTGGAGAAGAGGAGAGATGATAGAGGAGAGTCAGCTACTACTACTATTGTATAATGGAATATATTAGGAGAGGAGAGGAGAGAGGAGAGGAGAGGAGAGGAGAGGAGAGGAGAGGAGAGGAGAGGAGAGGAGAGGAGAGGAGAGGAGAGGAGAGGAGAGGAGAGGAGAGGAGAGGAGAGGAGGTAATACACAGGGTAAACAACTAGCTACAGTACTGAGAACAACCGACAACAACAAAACACTTAATCTATAAAGATAAAGGCAAAAATAAACTCTGAAAACATTTCTAGACAAAACAATTCATCAGAAATATGTATGTTACATTCATGCTCTACAGTTTAGCACACCAAGAGCAACAAAACACTAGGAGGGGGTTTCCTGGACACAGATGAAGCATTGTCCTAGACTAAAAGCTCTTTCAATGAAGATTATCCAATTGAGTTTGCTTTTCAGTCCAGGACTAAGCTTAATGTGTCTGGCAAACTGCCCCTAAGTCTACAAAGACATGCAGTAAACAGATACACTACATTACCTCATCAGGTATATGCTTAAACATTACAAAGCACGACTGATCATGACCTGGGGTTGTATATCCACAGCCTGTAAGGCTGAACGCATGTCATGTATGGTAAAATCAGCATCCAAAGAAGAGTCAACAGTATCCCTTTTCTTATTCACATTAACATGAGCATTTCAAATCTCACACCTACGTTGCTTTTATACTTCATCCAAAGTAACCTCACTATGTACACTAGTAACTGTCTTCCCCAACAAGTCAGCTTTTTCTTTATCATTTATTGACCCACAACCAAAACTGGAATTCGAGTGGACTTGCTTCTTCCGGTCATCTTCTTCAACATAGACCATACATCCCCCAGCTCAGTACCCCTGCCTATTGTAGAGCAGAACTGCCTCCATGCATTTCTCTTGACAGACTTAATGACCCTACGTACTAAATCTCATTTCCTTTGGAAATCAATTAGATTCTCAGGAGTCATAGAACCTACGCAACACTCTGTAAGCCCTATTTCTTTCTCTAATAGCCGCAGTGCACTCTTCAGTCCACCATGGAAACACCTTCCTTTTCTCACCCACTTCACTCTCTGGTACATACACATTTGTAGCACTCAAAATCAGTGATGTCACAGAGAAAGCACATACATCAACCAGCCTCTCTAAAGATAACTGTCCAACATTTAAGTAATGATCACCAAATTTTCCCAGTCTGCATTATGAAAGCACCATCATCTGAACGGTACCCTATCTGGAGTAGTAACATCAAAGTTCATGGTACACGAAATTGGGAAATTACCACTTCCAACAGTAGAATCATCCATTCCATTCACACATAGATGCAATAGAGTTAGAAGCCAGCGAGGTCCAGGCAGGATGTAACCCCTCTAAAAACATAAACTCTTGTACCACATCCATCGTTAAGACATATGCTCTTGTTTCCATCATATCTTCCACAATAGTACCATCAGCATCAGTATGTGTGCTTCCCCATAAACTATTATGTGCATTAAAGTTGCCGCACCATATCTCTCTAGAGCCCATTTCTCCTGATATTTCATCAAACATCGCTACAGACAGTTGTAAAAATGTTGCAACTTAATATTACTACCTGCAATGTATATTTCCACCATCACACATTCATATTCAGATGGGACAGGTATGTTACGATATACAAGACCTTCTCTTATGAACATAGTACAAATACCACCCTGTCCAGTTGATCTATCGGATCTGATTGAACAATAACCAGGAATAATAAAATCAAGATGTGGTCTAAGCCACATCAGGTTTAATCCCTAAATCAATGATATATTTCTTAAACGCTTGACCGTTAGTACAACACCTCGTTCCTGGCACGCCCTGCTATCTTCCAGCACCTTCCCAGTCTTTAATTGATTCCAGCTGAGGCTCATTTACCAATCAAGGCCATGATTGGCTGGACAATCAGCTCTCAAACTTTTTAAAGGTCAGCTGCTCATACATCGAGATGGTGGAAGAAAAAGTGTCGTTTGAAGCTGAAAACGCGTTGAGTACAGTTAGTGAGAAATATTAGTGGACAATAGTGAAGTCCAAGAATGGAACAGAAAGGGCTACAATTGTTGTGGAAAATTAGTCTGATGAATCGTTCCTTGTTGGAGTAAGTTTTTTGGATAAAGATGTTTATTTGGGAAACCCTTTTGAAGTCACGAGGATGGTGAAGTAGGCGTTGGGAAACGTGGATGCAGTCAAAGTAACCAGGAGTGGTATGGTGTTGATATCATAGTAACCAGGAGTGGTATGGTGTTGATATCATAGTAACCAGGAGTGGTATGGTGTTGATATCATAGTAACCAGGAATGGTATGGTGTTGATATCATAGTAACCAGGAGTGGTATGGTGTTGATATCATAGTAACCAGGAGTGGTATGGTGTTGATATCATAGTAACCAGGAGTGGTATGGTGTTGATATCATAGTAACCAGGAGTGGTATGGTGTTGATATCATAGTAACCAGGAGTGGTATGGTGTTGATATCATAGTAACCAGGAGTGGTATGGTGTTGATATCATAGTAACCAGGAGTGGTATGGTGTTGATATCATAGTAACCAGGAGTGGTATGGTGTTAATATCATAGTAACCAGGAGTGGTATGGTGTTGATATCATAGTAACCAGGAGTGGTATGGTGTTGATATGGTGTGTATCTAAAGAGCAAAAGGAATGTTTATTGTGGCTCACGAAAATATCGACGCATGAAGTGAACAGCTTTGGTTTTCGGAGCAGGAAACCGGTAAATGGTGTTATTTCTGGCATCCCGTTGGACATTGATAATCAATATCTTAGGCTAAAAATTCCAGGAGTAGTTAATGCACGTCACTTGAACCGTATGGAGAATGGGAAAAAGGAGCAAAGTTTATCTGTATTATTGATGTTTGATGAGTATTTACCACCCTATGTAAAGTTGGGATATAAGATACGCTGTAAGACCATTCGTGCAAAACCCGAAGCAATGCAAAAAGTGTAAAACGTTTGGCCATGTGTCAAGTGTTTGCAGATGGAAGGAATATGTTATTGAAGAGTCTGTGAATGTAAAATGTTTCAACTGTGGCGGGGATCATATTTCCAAATACCCTGCGTGTTCTGTTAGGGTGAAAGAGGTTGAGGTGTCAAGGATCAGGGCTGTACAGCAAATCTCCTATGTGGAGGCGGTGAAGAGCGTTGAAGTTCTGAAGAAGATATGGTGGTGGATGCACCACAACAAGTTGCAAATGTTATATTTCAATCAAGTAATCTGGATACACTTATTGTGAAAAAGGTGTATTTTATTAGCATTTATAGCCACAGTTATGTTTATTATTTATTTATTTTTATTTTGTAATTTTTATCATATTATTATTATTATTATTATTATTATTATTATTATATTTTTTATTTTATTATATATATATATATATATATATATTTTTTTTATGGGGAATGTATCAGCTTAATATTGCAGATAGATTGTATCTTCTATCAATGTAATTGTCTGCATCACTTCCAATCCCCATGTCTTTTTTTATTTTTTATATATATATTCCCCTTTATTACTTCTCAACCCCACCATCCTTTCCCCACCCGGAGCAAACTAGTGAACAACAACGCCCAGGCCTCTACTTCCGGTCTATACTTACTATCCACACCTTATGGACAGAGCCAACCTTACAACAATTCTATATATATATATATATATATATATATATATATATATATATATATATATATATTTATTTTTTTGCTCCTGAACTTCTTCTACTCTCAACCTCTCCGATCATTTTCATGAAGTCCATCCGGTTTGCTTCTAAATGCCATATCTTTCTAACTGTGCTCCTTCCCAAAAGCTCCCAACATACAACCTATATACTTATTATGGACACAGTATGCCCACATCATTAGCTATCTTTGCCATTATTTGTTGTTATTTGTTATTAGTCCCATCCTTCAACTCTATTCAATACCTCCCATCTATCTCTTAACACCATCCATATAGGATTTCTATTTGCCATATATATTTCAACCGTACTCTGATGTTTTACAAAAGTTCTGAACCTTTCTATTCTCATTGCTTCTACAGATTGTGAATTAAAAATAAACATTTTTGCTAAAAGTATTATTATATTATTGATTGATTGACTATGACTTTTCAGATCACCCATTAATATATAGCCACAGTTAGTATAGCCACAGTTATTAATTGTACTGCACAAGTGTCTAAGAAGCTGGACATCATTATATCTGCAGCCGAGAAGACTTAACAGCAGAAGCACTGCAAGGACTACTGTCGCCAGGAAATGTCCCGCCATCACAGGATCCTTCTGAGCCTGTGTAGGGACCTGATTAAAACACATTTCGTTTTGATTTAGTTGAATTAACATTTTGTTACTGATAGTTTGTATGGATTTTAAAAAATGTATTTATTTATTTTTTACCCCACATTTTTTTCCTTTTTGGATCCTTATTATCCATCTGTACAGTAGGTGGCGGAATACACATAATTGTTGCGAACACCATTATACCAAAGAAGAAGATCTCTTCAACTACAGATTCTCTGTGGGACCATGAAAGTCTGTTTGCGTAGAGAGAACACTTTGCATTGCCGGCACATGCTTTAGTGGTCTGGGAGTGTTTATAGCCCTGTGAGTTTAACACTTCATGACTGAGAGCTGTCCTTCATGACAACAGAACCCACAACAACCATGACTTTTATCACCATCCTCATCTGGACACTTGCCCTCTGCTTTCAGGAAAAAGATTTTGAGCTCAGACATTACACACATATCCGTAACCATAGAATTAGGAATTAGAATGTGATGTCAGTAACTGTCAATGCCTATATTTAGTAATACCCATATTTTATGTCATCTATTAAATGGTGGTTTATTCATTGTAAGAAAGTCCCCCTCCCTGAATCCACTATAGAGGTTACAGTAAAACCAGTCCACTCCCTCACATCGGGCCCAGTCCAGGGTATTACAGGCAGTGAAACTGTTCAACTACTAGACTGGTATCTGTGGGAGTGAAACTGAGATTTCCATAGACAGGGCTGGGTGCTTCTGCTTGTCCCAGAATAGAGCAGCACTGTCACCAGATGTTCACTCTGTCCCCAGGGGGTTGGAGGTAGAGAAGACTGTCACTACACTATATAGCAGCGTTTCCCAAACTCGGTCCTCTGGACCCCAAGGGGTGCACGTTTTGGTTTTTGCTCTAGCACTACACACCTGATTCAAATAATCAACTAATCATCAAGTTATGATAATTTGAATCAGCTGTGTAGTGATAGGACAAAAAACTAAATGTGCACCCCTTGAGGACCGAGTATGGGAAACGCTGCTAAATCTTGAAGTAGTGCCACTTGTAATATTTGTATTTGTATTTTTTTTTTTTTTGCTTCAAATCAAAGCCTATAACACACGTGAGAGTCCAAGATATCGGTTGACTGTTTGATAGTTCTTCTTTTATTACTGTAAAGTCTGTCAAGTCAAACAGGTCTGACACAGACTCAGTATCCTGATGAATGAAGACAGTCAACTACTACCATGGCAGAACCTCTTCTATTATATCATAGTATATTGTGATAGTATTAAATACTGGTCCATTATGATGTTAGAGTGAGTTTTAGACTTGACAGTTTTTAAAGACACCATTAATCAGCCTTACTGAATACATATTTTTCCAGAATATTGCAAATATACACTATCTATGATCCAGTTTATTAATAAAAACAACAACAATATGCATTCCAAAAAGAAATATTTATTTTAATCCATTATCACACAATCAAAGCATCAAAGCAAACATGATAGTGAATAAAAGCAGATCACATCAAATCTAAAACTAACACAATCTCAATCTACAGAATGGATTGACACATGAATTCAAGCCAAGCCCCCTGTTAGTCTACACCAGGGTGATCTCTAAATCAGAGAATTACTGATTTTAGAACAAATCTAGTCAAAGCAGAGGATCCAGCCTCCTCTCTCCACAGGGCTGTGTGGCTGAGGGGTCCTACCCAGAACAGTCAGCCCTCCTCAGGGTCTTGGTGACTGGAGTCTGGGATTTCTGCTGGGCTTCACAGGTCACCTCTCCTGCCTTGGTCCACTCCTGGGCAGTGAGAGTCAGTGTGCTGCTCCAGCTGTACAGGCCGTCCTTCTCCTGGACCCCGGGACTGGCCTCCTGCTACTTGCTGGTCCCATCCACTTTCCAGCTCATGGTCCAGTCTGAGGGGAAGCCCTTGTTGGCCAGACACGTCAGTGTGGCTGTTGTTGTACTGGACAGCTCCTCACTAGAGTGGGGAAGGACGGGTTTGGGAACTGTTACCTGGAAGAAACATAACACATCAACTACATCAAAACAAAGTACTTTGGAAATGACTTCTAAAACTTAGATTAGATTGCTAAAAGACGCTGAAGAAACCCAAACATTAGTATGATAGGAAAGCAGATTACAAGTATAAAGTATACAAGCAGAAAGCATACAAGTATGACGTGTTTAACTTTAGCATTATTTTGGCATAAATATATTTTTTTAGGATCGTTTCTCATCAGAATACTCATATTTGTAGTATTTTGCAGAATCCAAGAGGTTGGATACAAATAACAGAGACCTTTTCTGGCTATCATGAACACAATGCACTGATGACTACAATAACAAATATTATAGTTATCATACCAGAATAAGAGTTATATAGTCTGCAATCATACAAATAAAACATACAAAAAAATGCCCGCAATTTAACATTTTGATTAAATAAACTGTTGAAAGAAGGCTCTTTCAAAATCAATATATAACAATATTTTTGGAAAGTAAATTATCTCAAATCTAAATGTTTTAATAGAGATTAAAGAGTTTAAGAAAAAAAATGGAATCAGACAAACATCAAGAAACTTACTTCCAACATCTAGTCTGGTGCCGCTACCAAAAGTGTACCACAGTGATACAATCCCTATTACTGCTGGTACAAAAACCTACTGACCATTGGGCAAGCTGAAAAATATTTTTTTTAGACTGTGGTATAAATCATGAGCACATATGAATACTGGCCAAATATAATGTTATATTCGTCATTTGAAATAGTTTTTTGATTGAATGAAAAACATTATAGTTTTATTATAAAATAGAAAGGTATAAAACAAACCCAAACATTTTAGAGAAATGTTCACTAACTGATTTGAGGAACATACATAAGAGTCCAAGCATGAGTGAAGTGACAGTTAGAGCTGTATTCAATCTGTATATCTGAAGCCTTTAAATTTCAATTGGGCTTTAGCGCTGAACTTCAGCAATACGGATTGAATAGAGCCCTTCATCTGAAATAAAAGTTGTATCGTTGAAGTGTTACAGATTGCCGGATAGAAATGTCAAGATAATTTTTGATTGAGCTGACATATTACATTTACTTCACTTAGCAGATGCTCTTATCCAGAGGGACTTACAGGAGCAATAAGGGCCTTACTCAAGGGCACATCGACAGATTTTTCACCTAGTCGGCTCAGGGATTCGAACTAGCGACCTCTTAACCGCTAGGCTACCTGCCACCCCATATGCAGCGTTTACTGTGAATGCAGTCTCCGCTAACACAGGAACATTGCCTTTAAATTCCAATCACGCTGTAACGCTGAACTTCAGCAATACGGATTGAATAGACCCCTTCATCTTGATGCTTGTCATTTGCTTTCAAGTTGAAGTTGCTGTTGAATTCTAAAGCATATTATGTTAAAGAAAACTGATCTTAAATGGAATCTGATCTTGACAATGTGTTATTCTTTTCTCAGTATCCCGAGGGCAGATCACTGTGACTCAGACTCCTGCAGTGAAAGCTCTCCTTTCAGGTCACATACTGCAGTTACTCTCCACTGCTGTAAAACCAGCAGTGATCCATTAAAGGCTCTGTGCAGTCAAAATTCAGTTTTTCTTGTGTATTATATAATATTGTACAACAGCTGATGAAACTAACACTGTAAAAGTATGAAAAAAATGGATCAGTGTTATTTCATGATTGTTCCTAGTTGAAAATATGATGTACTGTACATAGGACCTTCTAATTAGCACGTTTGGATTTGAGGGAGGTTCGGCTTTCCATGGTGACATTACCATGTAGCAAATTAGTTAATAGACCAATAACAAAGAGAGTTCCAAATCTCTCTGCCAATAACAGCTAGTTTTCCGTTTTCCCCTCCCCCACTCAGACCACTCTCAGACAGTCTTAGCTGCAGGGGCTGTGGAGGAGGACTAGACCAGCGATAGTGTTAGGGACTAGACCAGTGATAGTGTTGAGGACTAGACCAGTGATAGTACTGAGGACTAGACCAGTGATAGTGTTCAGGACTAGACCAGTGATAGTACTGAGGACTAGACCAGTGATAGTGTTCAGGACTAGACCAGTGATAGTGTTGAGGACTAGACCAGTGATAGTGTTGAGGACTAGACCAGTGATAGTGTTGAGGACTAGATCAGTGATAGTACTTAGGACTAGACCAGTGATAGTACTGAGGACTATACCAGTGATAGTACTGAGGACTAGAGCAGTGATAGTGTTGAGGACTAGATCAGTGATAGTGTTAAGGACTAGATCAGTGATAGTACTGAGGACTAGACCAGTGATAGTGTTGAGGACTAGACCAGTGATAGTGTTCAGGACTAGATCAGTGATAGTACTGAGGACTAGACCACTGATAGTACTGAGGACTAGACCAGTGATAGTACTGAGGACTAGACCAGTGATAGTGTTGAGGACTAGATCAGTGATAGTGTTGAGGACTAGATCAGTGATAGTACTGAGGACTAGACCAGTGATAGTGTTGAGGACTAGACCAGTGATAGTGTTCAGGACTAGACCAGTGATAGTACCGAGGACTAGACCAGTGATAGTGTTGAGGACTAGACCAGTGATAGTGTTCAGGACTAGACAAATGATAGTACTGAGGACTAAACCATTGATAGTGTTGAGGACTAGACCAGTGATAGTGTTCAGGACTAGACCAGTGATAGTGTTCAGGACTAGACCAGTGATATTGTTCAGGACTAGACCAGTGATAGTGTTGTGACTAGACCAGTGATAGTACTGACGACTAGACCAGTGATAGTGTTCAGGACTAGACCAGTGATAGTGTTAGGGACTAGAACAGTGATAGTGTTGAGGACTAGACCAGTGATAGTGTTCAGGACTAGACCAGTGATAGTGTTAGGGACTAGAACAGTGATAGTGTTCAGGACTAGACCAGTGATAGTGTTGAGGACTAACCAGTGATAGTGTTGAGGACTAGACCAGTGATAGTGTTCAGGACTAGACCAGTGATAGTGTTAGGGACTAGACCAGTGATAGTGTTGAGGACTAGACCAGTGATAGTGTTCGGGACTAGACCAATGATAGTGTTGAGGACTAGACCAGTATTGGTGTTGAGGACTACAGTCTAGAGTATCATAGGTTCCCTTTATTATTTGACCGACCAACACCTCAAAATGAAAACAGTCACACAATGGATGATATACACTGAGTGCACAAAACATTAGGAACATACCATGACAGACTGACAAGGTGAATCCAGGTGAAAGCTGTGATCGCTTATTGATGTCACTTGATAAATCCACTTCAATCAGTGTAGATGAAGGGGAGGAGACAGGTTATAGAATGATTTCTAAGCCTTGAGACAATTAAGACATGGATTGTGTATGTGTGCCATTCAGAGAGTGAATGGGAGAGACAAAATATTGAAGTGCCTTTTAACGGGGTATGGTAGTAGGTGCCAGGCGCACCGGTTTGTGTGTCAAGAACTGCAACGCTGCTGGGTTTTTCACAGTCAACAGTTTCCTATGTGTATCAAGAATGGTCCACCACCCAAAGGACATTCAGCCAACGGCAGGCCAGTGGTCGAAAACGGGTAATTGATGAAAGAGGACAAAGGAGCCTGACATGAATTGTGCAGAGAAACAGACGGGCTACAGTTAGTCAACTGACAGACTAGTACAACATTGGTGACCAAAGACCCATAAAATAATGCACAACACATCGTACCTTGACACGAATGGGGTATGGCAGCCGACATCCTTACAAAGTTACACTTCTTTCAGCAAAAAAACAAGAAACTGAGTTTGCAGTGGGCTATGGAACGCAAATACTGGACACTGGAGAATTGGAAAAATATTGTTTGATCTGATGAATCCCTGTTCCTGCTGTTTCACGCTGATGGGAGGACTAGGGTATGGACAAAACCACATGAGTACATGCATCCAAAAAGCTGTGTATCAACGTTGGTGGTGTGATGGTGTGGGGTGTGTTTTCATGGCACACATTGGGCCCTTGATAAAAGTGGAGCAACGTTTAAATTGCCAATCAGGTGCATCCCTTCATGGCTGTGGGAAGCATTGGAGTCAACATGGGCCAGCATCCCTGTGGAAGGAACACTTTCGACACCTTATAGAGTCCATGACCTGACAAATTGAGTCTGCTCTGAGGGCAAAAGGGGGTGGAACTCAATATTAGGAAGGCGTATTTAGTCAGCCACCAATTGTGCAAGTTCTCCCACTTAAAAAGATGAGAGAGGCCTGTAATTTTCATCATAGGTACACGTCAACTATGACAGACAAAATGAGAAAGAAAATCCAGAAAATCACATTGTAGGATTTTTTATGAATTTATTTGCAAATTATGGTGGAAAATAAGTATTTGGTCAATAACAAAAGTTTCTCAATACTTTGTTATATACCCTTTGTTGGCAATGACACAGGTCAAACATTTTCTGTAAGTCTTCACAAGGTTGTCACACACTGTTGCTGGTATTTTGGCCCATTCCTCCATGCAGATCTCCTCTAGAGCAGTGATGTTTTGGGGCTGTCGCTGGGCAACACGGACTTTCAACTCCCTCCAAAGATTTTCTATGGGGGTTGAGATCTGGAGACTGGCTGAGGCCACTCCAGGACCTTGAAATGCTTCTTACGAAAGCCACTCCTTCGTTGCCCGGCGGTGTGTTTGGGATCATTGTCATGCTGAAAGACCCAGCCACGTTTCATCTTCAATGCCCTTGCTGATGGAAGGAGGTTTTCACTCAAAATCTCACGATACATGGCCCCATTCATTCTTTCCTTTACACGGATCAGTCGTCCTGGTCCCTTTGCAGAAAAAACAGCCCCCAAACCATGATGTTTCCACCCCCATGCTTCACAGTAGGTATGGTGTTCTTTGGATGCAACTCAGCATTCTTTGTCCTCCAAACACGACGAGTTGAGTTTTTACCAAAAAGTTATATTTTGGTTTCATCTGACCATATGACATTCTCCCAATCCTCTTCTGGATCATCCAAATGCACTCTAGCAAACTTCAGACGCGCCTGGACATGTACTGGCTTAAGCAGGGGGACAGGTCTCGCACTGCAGGATTTGAGTCCCTGGCGGCGTAGTGTAAAACGTAGTGTTACTGATGGTAGGCTTTGTTACTTTGGTCCCATCTCTCTGCAGGTCATTCACTATGTCCCCCCGTGTGGTTTTGGGATTTTTGCTCACCGTTCTTGTGATCATTTTGACCCGACGGGGTGAGAACTTGCGTGGAGCCCCAGATCGAGGGAGATTATCAGTGGTCTTGTATGTCTTCCATTTCCTAATAATTGCTCCCACAGTTGATTTCTTCAAACCAAGCTGCTTACCTATTGCAGATTCAGTCTTCCCAGCCTGGTGCAGGTCTACAATTTTGTTTCTGGTATCCTTTGACAGCTCTTTGGTCTTGGCCATAGTGGAGTTTGGAGTGTGACTGTTTGAGTTTGTGGACAGGTGTCTTTTATACTGATAACAAGTTCAAACAGGTGCCATTAATACAGGTAACGAGTGGAGGACAGAGGAGCCTCTTAAAGAAGAAGTTACAGGTCTGTGAGAGCCAGAAATCTTGCTTGTTTGTAGGTGACCAAATACTTATTTTCCACCATAATTTGCAAATAAATTCATAAAAAATCCTACAATGTGATTTTCTAGATTTCTTTTTCTCAATTTGTCTGTCAAAGTTGACGTTTTCCTATTATGAAAATTACAGGCCTCTCTCATCTTTTTAAGTGGGAGAACTTGCACAATTGGTGGCTGACTAAATACATTTTTCCCCCACTGTATATTACCAAATGAGGCATACATTATCTGCCTTGCTCCAGGAGTCCCATTTGCATAGAGAGGACACTTTGCATTGGCAGCACATGCTTCAGTGGTCTGGGAGTGTTTATATCCCTGTGATTTTAACACTTCATGACTGAGAGCTGTCCTTCATGACAACAGACGCCACAACAACCATGACTTTTATCACCATCTTTATCTGGATATTTGCCCTCTGTCTCCAAGGTAATATATTTTACAGAAAATTACCTGGACAATTGCGCTATATAACCTCATTACAGTTTAATTTCATATGCTACATGGAAAAATGTATTAACAATTGAATGCTCTTTCTACATGACATCTCTGTTTCAGAATCCAGAGGTCAGTTCACTGTGACTCAGACTCCTGCAGTGAAAGCTGTTCTACCAGGACAGACAGTCTCTTTGAACTGTAAAACCAGCAGTGATGTCTATAGCAATAACCTTCTAGCCTGGTATCAACAGAAACCTGGAGGAGCTCCTAAACTCCTTATTTACTATGCTACAACACTTCAGTCTGGGACTCCATCTAGATTCAGTGGTAGTGGAACTCATAGTGACTTCACTCTGACCATCAGTGGAGTCCAGGCTGAAGATGCAGGAGATTACTACTGTCAGAGTTTCCACTACCCCAACAGTGTCAGGGTGTTCACACAGTGATACAGAGCCGTACAAAAACCTCCCTCAGTCAGACTGCACAGTGACTGTACTGCTACAGCTGGGACCTACTGCAGGTGCTGAGGGGGAAGAGACAGTGACATGGAACACTAGATGAGGTCAACTGTGACATGTGACAATATGGTTAGAAAGCAATCATTCAGTTCACATGACCATCATCATCATCATTAACATCATCATCATGGTTTTAACTTGTTATATTTGTCATGGCCTTTAAGTGTGTATAACATTTATTTGAAGTTTTGAAACACATTACCTGTCAATATGTAAAGCAAGATCTACAGATGTAAAACAAAAGGTGTTCTAACCTCAACATTACTTCAAAGTTACAATCACTTCAGCCCCCAAAACAAGTCCCAAAATGGACCTCAACCAAATGTCTGATTTAAATTGTGATCTTCTACCGTTATATTAACTGTTTTCATGAGCAGGTTACTGACTGTTAGATCTGTGAATGAGACATGATGTTGGATTCAAACATGAGACACATGTACACTACATACACTATCTATGTAAAGTATAATATCAATTTTATCTGTCATTAATTACATGGTGGCATATCTGTTATGAGTCCCTCCCTGAATCCACCATAGAGGTTAAAACCAGTCCACTCCCTCACATCGGGCCCAGTCCAGGGTATTACAGGCAGTGAAACTGTTCAACTACTAGACTGGTATCTGTGGGAGTGAAACTGAGATTTACATAGACAGGGCTGGGTGGTTCTGCTTGTCCCAGAATAGAGCAGCACTGTCACCAGATGTTCACTCTGTCCCCAGGGGGTTGGAGGTAGAGAAGACTGTCACTACACTATATAGCAGCGTTTCTCAAACTCGGTCCTCTGGACCCCAAGGGGTGCACGTTTTGGTTTTTGCCCTAGCTTTACACTACTGATAAAAAAAGAAACAACTAATCATCGAGCTTTGATCATTTGAATCAGCTGTATAGTGTTAGGGCAAAAAACTAAACGTGCATCCCTTGGGGTCCCGAGAACCGAGCTTGGGAAACAATGCTATATCTTGAAGTAGTGGCACTTGTAATATTTGTAATTTTTTAAAATATATTTAGCTTCGAATCACAGCCTATAACACACGTGAGAGTCCAAAATATCGGTTGACTGTTTGATAGTTCTTATTTTATTACTGTAAAGTCTGTCAAGTCAAACATGTCTGACACAGACTCAGTATCCTGATGAATGAAGACAGTCAACTACTACCATGGCAGAACCTCTTCTATTATATCATAGTATATTGTGATAGTATTAAATACTGGTCCATTATGATGTTAGAGTGAGTTTTAGTCTTGACAGTTTTTAAAGACACCATTAAATCAGCCTTACTGAATACATATTTTTCCAGAATATTGCAAATATACACTATCTATGATCCATTTTATTAATAAAAACAACAGAAATATGCATTCCAAAAAGAAATCTTTATTTTAATCCATTATCACACAATCGAAGCATCAAAGCAAACATGATAGTGAATAAAAGCAGATTACATCAAATCTAAAACGAACAAAATCTCAATCTACAGAATGGATTGACACATGAACTCAAGCCAAGCCCCCTGTTAGTCCACACCAGAGTGATCTCTAAATCAGAGAACGACTGATTTTAGAACAAAGTAAGTCAAAGCAGAGGAACCAGCATCCTCTCTCCACAGGGGTGTGTGACTGAGGGGTCCTACCCAGAACCACAGGGGTGTGTGACTGAGGGGTCCTACCCAGAACAGTCAGCCCTCCTCAGGGTCTTGGTGACTGGAGTCTGTGATTTCTGCTGGGCTTCACAGGTCACCTCTCCTGCCTTGGTCCACTCCTGGGCAGTGAGAGTCAGTGTGCTGCTCCAGCTGTACAGGCCGTCCTTCTCCAGGACCCCGGGACTGGCCTCCTGCTTCTTGCTGGTCCCGTCCACTTTCCAGCTCATGGTCCAGTCTGAGGGGAAGCCCTTGTTGGCCAGACACATCAGTGTGGCTGTTGTTGTACTGGACAGCTCCTCACTAGAGGGGGGCAGGACGGTGAGGGTTGGGGAACTGTTACCTGGAACAAACAGAACACATCAACTAAGTAACTACATCAAGTACAGTTACAGTAAGAGATTATCTTCAGCAAAGGACACATCAAAATAAAGTGAATTGGAAATGCCTTCTAAATATGAATGTAAAAGTTAGATTGGTAAAAGATGTGGATAAACACAAACTGTAATATGATAAAGCAGATTAATGAACCGAACAAGTATTAAATAAGTAGAGTTACAAGTCATACAGCATCAGTTATACATGTCATACAGATATTATTTAGGAATGGATCTGATCAGAATACCCTTGCCATATTCATAGTATTTGCAGAATTTGAGCATAGATTGGTTTTAATCACATATCAACCATGTTAGTTCATGAAGTTGGTTACAAACATTACTGAGACCCTTTCTCTTCACACTAACAGTGAAGGCTACCATGAACTCAAAGCAACAATAATGAATACTATATCCAATACTATTAAATAGTCATCATACCAGAATTAAGAGTTATAGTCTGCAATCATACAAATCAGACATACAAATAAACCTGCAATTTAACATTTTGATTAAATAAAATGTTATTTGAAAGAAGGCTCAGTAATAAGCAATTAAAACATTTTGAAAATCTAAAATCACAATATTTTCATAGAGACAGAGTGTAAGAATAACATACTTAATAAGTGTAATCAGAAAGAAATATCAAGAGAGCTTGTTACTTACTTCCAACATCTAGTCTGGTGCCGCTACCAAAAGTGTACCACAGTGATACAATCCCTATTACTGATCGTACAAAAACCTCCTGAACATTGGCCAAGCTGAATTTCTTTGGACTGTGGTTTAAATAATTGACTCTAATATGGTATGAATACTTGCCAAAGATGATTTTATCTTGTTCATTTGAAATAAAGTATTTTTTGTTTTTTTTGCCCCCAAAATTGCAAAACCTGTTTATTGAACATTTCCTACAAGGTACAGTATGTTTATTCATACACCTAATCAAATGTAGGCTAATCACTCTCATCGTTTAAAGGCAGGTCAAATTTAATTAGATGTAATGACATACTAATTAAAATTGGCCATATTATGTGTAGGCTTTGTATTATTCCCCCCAAAATCATGTAAAAAAAAGTATGTTAAAAAATTCTCAATATCGAGGCTAGATTTATAGAGATATTGAAACACAACATCAAAAGCTGAATAAAACAATTAATTTTGTTGTTTACTTACTTCCAACATCAAGTCTGGTGCCGCTACCAAAAGTCCACCACAGTGATACAATCCCTGTTACTGCTGGTACAAAAACCTCTCTGTGTTGTGATGCTGCAGCTGTTACAGTGAAGATCACTCATACAGAATCACAATCAACACTAATACACTTTAACATCTTCCAGGTAAAACAAACACTTTATATAAGCTGTTTCTAGATAATACAAATATGTATTGTATCTTCAATCCAGATATTAGTATTTCTCCTTCTTCTGTGTATCAGGTGTTCTCCTAGTCTGTATATACAGTCCAGCATTAGATCCAGTGTTGCTAGTATTCCTCCATATTGTCCATATGAAAGACAACAGCAGCAGCAGTAGTGATAGTGATCCATGTTGTATATTCCTTTATTAAAGATGTTGATCTCAGATTTAACAGTGGTGGTGAAGTCACAGAGGACAGACAACACTACCAGAGGAATCCTACCAGCTTTAGCTTAGAGAAGTGTTCACTAACTGATTAGAGGAACTTACATAAGAGACCAAGCATGAGTGAACAGACAGTTCATTATATCTGATCATCATCAGAATAAAAATAAATGGTGGTGTGACATAAAAGTTGCCATACATTAGTTATTTTAGTAAAAATGTGCTGTTTGGTGTTATTAAAGGGAAGGCAGGTAGCTAGCGGTTAGAGTGTTGGCGTAGTAACCAAAATGTTGCTAGTTCAGATCCACAGGCCGACACTGTGAAACATCTGTCGATGTGCCCTTTAGCAAGACACTTAACCCTAATTGCTCCAGGGTCGCGTTTATAATGGCAGATGCTGGCCGTGACCCCACTCTCCGAGGATGTCTCAGGGGGAGTTGAGATATCCCCCCCAAAAAACTTGTCCAATTCCCGTATAATACACATGTGTGTAATAGGACAAATATAAGCACCCACCTAATTACTATTATTAGAAAAGCAAGCTCATGTAGGACAAAATATATTCTAACGATGGGAGCCTACTTGGAAACTGAAATAGATTTGAAACTCTTATTTGCATAATGCATCTGCCCCACTGCTCTAATAGTGTTTATAGCCTGGGAGTTTAACACTTCATGACTGAGAGCTGTCCTTCATGACAACAGAACCCACAACAACCATGACTTTTATCACCATCTTCATCTGGACACTTGCTTTCTGCTTTCAAGGTTACACTTTTCAGAATTTACTGTTGGAAATTTATTAAATCTACACCATTGAAATGTATATCAATGTTAATATTTCTATTCAGAACTATTGATTACTATATGTAATATTTTATTCATATAATTTTTTTAATTCTATTTTTCAGAATCCAGAGGAGAGATCACTGTGACTCAGACTCCTGCAGTGCACGCTGTTCTCCCAGGACAGACAGTCATTATTGACTGTAAAACCAGCAGTAATGTGTATAACAATAACTTTCTAGCCTGGTATCAACAGAAACCTGGAGGAGCTCCTAAACTCCTTATTTACCAAGCTACCACACTTCAGTCTGGGACTCCATCTAGATTCAGTGGTAGTGGAACTCATAGTGACTTCACTCTGACCATCAGTGGAGTCCAGGCTGAAGATGCAGGAGATTACTACTGTCAGAGTTTCCACTATCCCAATAGTGTCAGGGTGTTCACTCAGTGATACAGAGCTGTACAAAAACCTCCCTCAGTCAGACTCCACAGTGACTGTACTGCTACAGCTGGGACCTACTGCAGGTGCTGAGGGGAGGAGATGATCCAGTACAATGACACAGTGTGTAGTAGAGCTGAACAACAATAGAGTCAAACTAGAGCTATGTCTAGAAGACCTTAGATCATAACTGATCACTAAATGTTTATCCTGACCATTAACTACATGTTGACTCTGTTGAGTAACTCAAGGAAAACCATCAACCAATCTGAAAAGAGATGATGTGCAATGATCAAAACCCATAAAGATGACCTGTGTTTTGAATAGCTAGAATTTAATTAACATGATTCAAACACATACAATAAAGCCCACAAACATTACCCATACATCCTCTTTCACACCAATGCTGTGGTTGTTCCAGAGAGCAGCAGGTGAAGCAGGAGACTGGAGACGTCAGAGCTCTGGAGATCTCCCCTTTAGAGCTGTCATTCAGTGGCATCACACGGTCCACACACAGACTGCAGTTACTAACCCTGACCACTGGAGGGAGACAGAAAAGAGTGTCTGGTCTAATAACACATAAAAAACGACATGCTTATTATCATTATATCAGTCCTCATTCATCACTTATATCAGTGATTACAAAGCTATCATGTTTCTACATCACATCACACAAGATTTATTAATAAGTCTGATTTTCAGGAAGACTATTCAAGCAAAAGGCCTGATTGGGTGTGGTATATGGCCAATATACCACGGCTAAGGGCTCTACTTATGCACGACGCAACGCGGAGTAACTAGGCATAGCCCTTAACTGTGGTATATTGGCCATATATCACAAACCCCTGAGGAGCTTTATTGCTATTATAAACTGGTTACCAACTTATATAGAGCAATACAAATAAATGTTTTGTCATACCTGTGGTACACGGTCTCAAATACCACGTCTGTCAACCAATTAGCATTCAAGCTCGAACCACCCAGTTTATAATGACATATAATACACTTTGCTTTGAGATGATAAAAAATTATTGTAAGCCACTTAAACGAACTAAGGTTCTGTCAAAGCTTAACCTCTCTCCTGCCACGCCTGTCTGGAACCTTCCAGAACCTTCCCAGCATTTGATTGATCCCAGATGAGGCTTGTTAACCAATCAAGGCCATGATTGGCTGGACAATCAGCCTCAACCTTTAAAATGCTTCTGTTCTCACAGATCCCTTTAACGCCCAGTTGTTTTGAACGAGTGCGGAGGAGGACGAGGGGTTGACATTCTGTCGGACGGGAAAAGGAAGGAAGTGAAACATATTATGAATTAATATGGAGTGAGGGATTATTACTAGTCTTCCGGAAGATCTGGTGAAGGAGAAGATGATGGACTAGAAAAAAAGGAGGGACATGGAATATGTTTAGAGTAAATATGCAATGGAGGATCGCACATAACTTTTGGAAGAGCTTGAGGAAGCAATATATCAGTCCCCATTCAGCACTTATATCAGAAATGATATCAGTGATTACATAGGTATCATGTTTCTACATCACATCACACAACATTTACTAATAAAGTCTGACTGTCCTAGAATAATATTTACATATAAGACACTTTGTATTGGCAGCACATGCTTCAGTGCTCTGGGAGTGTTTATATCCCTGTGAGTTAAACACTTCATGACTGAGAGCTGTCCTTCATGCAGGGACGGCTTGTTCAATAGGGCGATATGGGCGACGCACTGCCAAACGGGAAAAGGAAGGGATTTTTTTTCTAATCAATTATATCACGGCAACAGCAGTTATCAGTGTTCATGTCTGATCTGCCAGCCACTAAATGTCAAATCAGGCTAAAGTCGTGCTTCAAATGGCCCCGCCCGTTTTTTGGGCGATTTCAGTCAGGTTGAAAATCGCCCAGAAGTCTCTCATAGCCTGTCATGTAAAATCTATTTTTTTCACATTTCAAAGCTTTCAATACATTCTCTATGGGTGTCTGTGTGCATGCACTTACGCCCTTCGTCATACGTGACGTAACGTTGAACGTAACTAAGACAATGGCGGCTATCAGCGTCTATGTTGCGACCTGCAGTGTGGCGTTATTTTATGTTTTTAATTTGTAGACTTAGTTTACAAACATTCTGCAAACATTCTGCTTTGGACTGATCTTCGGTTTTGGACTGATCTTGTTGATCGTGTACATACCCGCTACGAACGGACTAAATAATGAAAACGCTGCTGGCAGCGGAATCCCAATACAGCTGGGAGACTTGACTGGATGACAGAGTCCCGGACAGAGAGGTGGAGCCGGCCACCTTCACCCCTGGTCAGAGCGGACCGCGATCCTGGTAAGAGAGCGACTCTGTACCCCGACATTGAACTGCTTTCTGTGTCATTGAACCTTACTATTGTTGATAAAACAAGTTTACTGGAGAACGGAGAAAAAGTAGAGACTTTTGGACAAGGTGGATAATTGTATAATATAAGGCAGTTTATTCAGAGGTAAAGATATCTGCAATCGCGTGCACGGACCCGTTCGTCAAACTCGTAGGGAGTTTATCAGAAGAGCCCCTAAACATTGTGTGCTGACATTTTATACAATAAAATGAAGTAGGTTGAATCTAGTAGTTCTGATCTTCTGATTGGTCCTGATGAGTTGGGCGATGTCACCTCCAGGCTAGTGTCACTGTTGCATTGGCTCTGAGTCGGGTTCTCTGTCTTCAGATGTTCAGCCTAAGAGAAGAGGATTTGTGTGTGTGTGTGTGTGTTTGTTATCAGTGTGTGTGTGTGTGTGTGTGTGTGTGTGTTTGTTATCAGTGATGATGTGTGTGTGTGTGTGTGTGTGTGTGTTTATCAGTGATGATGTGTGTGTGTGTGTGTGTGTGTGTGTGTGGGGTGTGTGTGTGTGTGTCCTCAGGGCAAGAACTCGTGAGTTGGAAGAACTGAGAGACCTATGGCGTGGGTGTTATCCTTAGCCACCTGCTGACAAGGCTGACAAGATAGGACTCTTGTTCATTGTATTGAATACAAAGGCCCAACACAAAATGGGTCATGCACAAGATTTTAGTCAGACCAAGCTATAACATTATATATTTACTACGACAGTACATTCAACCAAAAGCTAATATAACAAAGGCATCAGAGATTATTTATAATCTGTCACAGAAACTGGAATCCATCTCCCCAGATCAGTCAATAAATGCTTCTGGTATTGACTTATATGCTGCCCCTGTCTTCATGTTGTTGCTGGACATATCTTTTTTAAAATGTGTGTAGGTCACCTAAATCATCAGAAAAATTGCCCCTCCTGAGAATTTTTTCAGGAGCCGCCACTGCCTTCATGACAACAGAACCCACAACAACCATGACTTTTATCACCATCTTCATCTGGACACTTGCTTTCTGCTTTCAAGGTTACCATTTTCAGAATTTGTTGTTGAACAATTATTTAATCTACACAAGTATAATGTATATTCATGTAAATATTTTATTCAGAACAATTGCTTAATATATGTGATATTCATTTCATATAAATGTTTTATTCTATTTTTCAGAATCCAGAGGACAGATCACTGTGACTCAGACTCCTGCAGTGAAAACTTTTCTCCTATGACAGACAGTCTCTCTGAACTGTAAAACGTGCAGTAATGTGTATCAAGCAGGTTACTCTGATGCCCGTCTTGCCTGGTATCAACAGAAACCTGGAGGAACTCATGAACTCCTTATTTACCATACTAAAACACTCCATCTAGATGCAGTGGCAGTGGAACACAGGCTGAAGATGCAGGAGATTACTACTGTCAGAGTTTCCACTACCCCAACAGTGTCTGGGTGTTCACAGATACAAAAACCTCCCTCAGTCAGACTGCACAGTGACTGTACTGCTACAGCTGGGACCTACTGCAGGAGCTGAGGGGGATGACAGTGACATGGAACACTGATCAGTAGAGGAGGTCAACTTTGAAAATGGTTAGAAAGTGTCATTCAGATCACATGTTCTCCACATGTTCTCCAACGTCCTCATCATCATCATCATCATTATCATGGTTGTAACTTGTTATATTGTCATGAACTGAAAGTGTATATAAAAATGTATTAGAAGTTTTGGAACACATTACCAGTCCATATGCAGAGTAAGATCTACTGAAGTAAAAAGAAAAGTAATGTTAATTCAGCATAGACAGGGCTGGGTGGTTCTGCTTGTCCCAGAATAGAGCAGCACTGTCACCAGATATTCACTCTGACCCCAGGTGGTTGGAGGTAGAGAAGACCAGGGGAAATATAATGGAGAAGTGTAGACCACACATTGTTGAAAACCATTGCAAAAATATCTAATTTCATAAAATCATATTAGGAATTAAACATCATAAATATATATGTTATGGAAAGTAACTGTTTAGTAGTGTGAGTTCTGAGAGCAGATCTTAGAGGTTTATTATCAAATATCACTAATTATTATAACTGGTATTGGTGCTACAGTATAACAGGATCATTCAGTTGTAGAAATGATTGCAGAGTATTTGTTGGATCAGATGCCCTTTAAATTCTGTTTGAAAACATGAGAGTAGCTATATGCTACAATGCTGAAATTATAAAAGAAGCTGATTGATCTAAATTAGTATGAAGTGTTCTGCCTATTCATGTGATAGTGATCACTGGAATGATGATTAAATCAATTATTGGGTTATTTTCTAATCAAAGCAAGCTTCATTTGAAATCAGAGGCAAGAAGACATGTACAACATAATCTCAAAATACTTCATTTAGCACACAGCACTACTGATATTATTCACTATTATACTGTAACATTCAGCTCTAAAACACTAATGTTTCCAGAACTAGCATCATGTGGGGATTCTCTAGAACCCTACAATTGCTATTCCGGTCTCTAGACACTATATTGACTTTTCCTGAAGGCGGCTGAATCACTGGTGTCGTTGTCGTGCAGGTGTACACCTCTCCATCTTCCCAGCGTGCCTTGCTCAGGGTCAGGGTGCTACTGCGGCTGAAGTGGCCACCCTTCTCTTCTTCTGTGGTGGTCAGGACCCCATCCTTAACCTCCGAATCGTCCACCTCCCAGCTCACCATCGCCCCCTGGGGGGAGTAGACACAGTAGCACCCAGAGAGTTACTCAGAGGACAGGAGGGAGCAGACACACTGTGTGCCTGACAGAGGGAAGAGCTGGAGAAGAGGAGAGATGATAGAGGAGAGTCAGCTACTACTACTATTGTATAATGGAATATATTAGGAGAGGAGAGGAGAGGAGAGAAGAGGAGAGGAGAGGAGAGGAGAGGAGAGGAGAGGAGAGGAGAGGAGAGGAGAGGAGAGGAGAGGAGAGGAGAGGAGAGGAGAGGAGAGGAGAGAATACACATAGGATAAACAACTAGCTACAGTACTGAGAACAACCGACAACAACAAAACACTTAATCTATAAAGATGAAGGCAAAAATAAACTCTGAAAACATTTCTAGACAAAACAATTCATCAGAAATATGTATGTTACATTCATGCTCTACAGTTTAGCACACCAAGAGCAACAAAACACTAGGAGAGGGTTTCCTGGACACAGATGAAGCATTGTCCTAGACTAAAAGCTCTTTCAATGAAGATTATCCAATTGAGTTTGCTTTTCAGTCCAGGACTAAGCTTAATGTGTCTGGCAAACTGCCCCTAAGTCTACAAAGACATGCAGGAAACAGATACACTACATTACCTCATCAGGTATATGCTTAAACATTTACAGTGGGGGAAAAAAGTATTTAGTCAGCCACCAATTGTGCATGTTCTCCCACTTAAAAATATGAGAGAGGCCTGTAATTTTCATTATAGGTACATGTCAACTATGACAGACAAAATGAGAAAAAAAAATCCAGAAAATCACATTGTAGGATTCTTAATGAATTTATTTGCAAAGTATGGTGGAAAATAAGTATTTGGTCAATAACAAAAGTTTCTCAATACTTTGTTATATACCCTTTGTTGGCAATGACACAGGTCAAACGTTTTCTGTAAGTCTTCACAAGGTTTTCACACACTGTTGCTGGTATTTTGGCCCATTCCTCCATGCAGATCTCCTCTAGAGCCGTGATGTTTTGGGGCTGTCGCTGGGCAACACGGACTTTCAACTCCCCTCCAAAGATTTTCTATGGGGTTGAGATCTGGAGACTGGCTAGGCCACTCCAGGACCTTGAAATGCTTCTACGAGCCACTCCTTCGTTGCCCGGACGGTGTGTTTGGGATCATTGTCATGCTGAAAGACCCAGCCACGTTTCATCTTCAATGCCCTTGCTGATGGAAGGAGGTTTTCACTCAAAATCTCACGATACATGGCCCCATTCATTATTTCCTTTACACGGATCAGTCATCCTGGTCCCTTTGCAGAAATACAGCCCCAAAGCATGATGTTTCCACCCCCATGCTTCACAGTAGGTATGGTGTTCTTTGGATGCAACTCAGCATTCTTTGTCCCCCAAACACGACGAGTTGAGTTTTTACCAAAAAGTTATATTTTGGTTTCATCTGACCATATGACATTCTCCCAATCCTCTTCTGGATCATCCAAATGCACTCTAGCAAACTTCAGACGGGCCTGGACATGTACCGGCTTAAGCAGGGGGACATGTCTGGCACTGCAGGATTTGAGTCCCTGGCGGCGTAGTGTGTTACTGATGGTAGGCTTTGTTACTTTGGTCCCAGCTCTCTGCAGGTCATTCTTTAGGTCCCCCCGTGTGGTTCTGGGATTTTTGCTCACCGTTCTTGTGATCATTTTGACCCCACGGGCTGAGATCTTGCGTGGAGCCCCAGATCGAGGCAGATTATCAGTGGTCTTTTATGTCTTCCATTTCCTAATAATTGCTCCCACAGTTGATTTCTTCAAACCAAGCTGCTTACCTATTGCAGATTCAGTCTTCCCAGTGTCACGATCGTCTAAGGAAGCGGACCAAGGCGCAGCGTGTTTAGCGAACATGTTGACTTTATTAAATTAAAGCAACCACGAACAAAACAAATGACGATAGTGAAGTCCACAGTGACAATGACTGAACATGGAACAAAAACCCACAAACACAAGGTGAAGACACACAGTTTAAATATGGCTCCCAATCAGAGATAACGAGCCGACAGCTGACACTCGTTACCTCCGATTGGGAGTCATATTTAAACTGTGTGTCTTCACCTTGTGTTTGTGGGTTTTTGTTCCATGTTCAGTCATTGTCACTGTGGACTTCACTATCGTCATTTGTTTTGTTCGTGGTTGCTTTAATTTAATAAAGTCAACATGTTCGCTAAACACGCTGCGCCTTGGTCCGCTTCCTTAGACGATCGTGACAGAAAAACCCACCATACCAGGACCAAGCAGCGTGTCCAGGAACAGGCAACCTGGACGTGGGAGCAGCGTCGGAGGGTCGAGAGGCAACCCCAAGAAATTTTTAGGGGGGGGCACACGGCATGGACGACGGAGGCAAAGATGGGGCGAATCCAGGAGGCCACCAGGCCAGGGGTACACCGCCCTGTACGTCCTGTGCGGATGCCTCACACAGAGTGTGTGAGGGTAGGCATTCAGCCAGGACGGGTGGTGGCCGCTGTTCACTCCAGGCCTCCTATCCGTCTCCACAGCCCGGTCCGGCCTGTTCCTGCCACCCGCACCAAGTCTACGGTGCGCGCGTCGCCAGCCCGACCCGGCCTGTTCCTGCCACTGCGCACTAAACCTACGGTGCGCGTCGCCAGCCCGGTCCGGCCTGTTCCTGCCACCCGCACCAAGTCTACGGTGATGCGTCGCCAGCCCGACCCGGCCTGTTCCTGCCACTCGCACCAAACCTACGGTGCGGCGTCGCCAGCCCGGTCCGGCCTGTTCCTGCCACCCGCACCAAGTCTACGGTGCGCGCGCCAGCCCGACCCGGCCTGTTCCTGCCACTCGCACCAAACCTACGGTGCGCGTCGCCAGCCCGGTCCGGCCTGTTCCTGCCACCCGCACCAAGTCTACGGTGCGCGTCGCCAGCCCGACCCGGCCTGTTCCTGCCACTCGCACCAAACCTACGGTGCGCGTCGCCAGCCCGGTCCGGCCTGTTCCTGCCACTCGCACTAAGCCAGGGGTGCGAGAAGTCAGCCTGGTAAGGCCCGTTCCTCCTCCACGCACAAAGCCAGGGGTGCGAGTCGTCAGCCTGGTAAGGCCCGTTCCTCCTCCACGCAACAAGCCTACGGGGTGCGTCGTCAGCCCTGTCCGGCTCGTTCCTGCTCTCCGCACCAAGTCTGTGGTGCGCGTCGCCAGCCCATTCCGGTCCATTCCTGTTCCACGCACCAAGCCAGGGGCGCGTGTCGTCAGTCCGGCTCCGGCCAGCGGGGCTAGACAGGACCAGGGGTACTTTGGGGGGTGTATCGGAGGGTGGTGGTCAAGGCCGGAGCCAGAACCGCCGCCGAGGAGGTATGCCCGCCCCAGCCCTCCCTGTTTTGTTTAGTTGAGGCGCGGTCGCAGTCCGCGCCTTTTGGGGGTACTGTCACACCCTGGCTCTGGGACTCATTATGTTGAGCCAGGGTGTGTTTCATTCTATGTGTTTATTTCTATGTTGGTAGTTCTGTTGTGTCTATTTCTAGGTTGTTGTATTTCTTTGTTTGAGTGACTCCCAATCAGAGGTAACGAGTGTCAGCTGTTGGCTCGTTGTCTCTGATTGGGAGCCATATTTAAACTGTCTGTGTTCACCTTGTGTTTGTGGGTTTTTGTTCCGTGTTCAGTCGTTGTTACTGTGGACTTCACGAGTCGTCTTTTGTTTTGTATTTAGATACTTTAATATAATAAAGTCATGTTCATTTCACACGCTGCGCCTTGGTCTACTCTCCTTTACGACGATCGTGACACCCAGCCTGGTGCAGGTCTACAATTTTGTTTCTGGTGTCCTTTGACAGCTCTTTGGTCTTGGCCATAGTGGAGTTTGGAGTGTGACTGTTTGAGGTTGTGGACAGGTGTCTTTTGTACTGATAACAAGTTCAAACAGGTGCCATTAATACAGGTAACGAGTGGAGGACAGAGGAGCCTCTTAAAGAAAAAGTTACAGGTCTGTGAGAGCCAGAAATCTTGCTTGTTTGTAGGTGACCAAATACTTATTTTCCACCATCATTTGCAAATAAATTCATTAAAAATCCTACAATGTGATTTTCTGGAGAAAAAAATTCTCAATTTGTCTGTCATAGTTGACGTGTACCTATGATGAAAATTACAGGCCTCTCTCATCTTTTTAAGTGGGAGAACTTGCACAATTGGTGGCTGACTAAATACTTTTTTCCCCCACTGTACATTACATTTACATTTCTTAAACATTACAAAGCACAACTGATCATGACCTGGGGTTGTATATCCACAGCCTATTAAGGCTGAACGCATGTCATGTATGGTAAAATCAGCATCCAAAGAAGAGTCAACAGTATCCCTTTCTTATACACATTAACATGAGCATTTCAAATCTCACACCTACGTTGCTTTCATACTTCATCCAAAGTAACCCCACTATGTACACTAGCAAATGTCTTCCCCAACAAGTCAGCTTTTTCTTTGTCATTTTTTGACCCACAACCAAAACTGGAATTCGAGTGGACTTGCTTCTTCCAGTCATCTTCTTCAACATAGACCATACATCCCCCAGCTCAGTACCCCTGCCTATTGTAGAGCAGAACTGCCTCCATGCATTTCTCTTGACAGACTTAATGACCCTACGTACTAAAGCTCTCTTTCTTTGTTCAAAGTTCATGGTACACGAAATTGGGAAATTACCACTTCCAACAGTAGAATCATCCATTCCGTTCACACATAGATGCAATAGAGTTAGAAGCCAGCGAGGTCCAGGCAGGATGTAACCCCTCTAACAACATAAACTCTTGTACTACATCCATCGTTAAGACATATGCTCTTGTTTCCATCATATCTTCCACAATAGTACCATCAGCATCAGTATGTGTGCTTCCCCATAAACTATTATGTGCATTAAAGTTGGGCACCATGTCTCTCTACAGCCCATTTCTCCTGATATTTCATCAAACATCGCTACAGACAGTTGTAAAAATTGTGCAACTTAATATTACTACCTGCAATGTATATTTCCACCATCACACATTCATATTCAGATGGGATAGGTATATTGCGATATACAAGACCTTCTCTTATGAACATAGTACAAATACCACCCTGTCCAGTTGATCTATCGGATCTGATTGAACAATAACCAGGAATAATCAAATCAATATGTGGTCTAAGCCACATCAGGTTTAATCTCTAAATCAATTATATATTTCTTAAACGCCTGATCGTTAGTACAACACCTCGTTCCTGCCACGCCCTGCTATCCTCCAGCACCTTCAAAGTCTTTAATTGATTCCAGCTGAGGCTCATTTACCAATCAAGGCCATGATTGGCTGGACAATCAGCTCTCAACCTTTTTAAAGGTCAGCTGCTCACACGTCTCTTCAACGAGGGGAGAGATGGTGGAAGAAGAAGTAGTGTCGTTTGAAGCTGAAAGCGTGTTGAGTACAGTTAGTGAGAAAGATGAGTGGACAATAGTGAAGTCCAAGAATGGAACAGAAAGGGCTAAAATTGTTGTGGAAAATGAGTCTGATGAATCGTTCCTGTCACGTTCGTATAAGGACGGGTCAGACCAAGGCACAGCGTGAAAGGCATACATGTTTATTTCACCGATAAACACACGAACAAAACAACAAACCAACGAAACGTGAAGTCCTGAGGCTAAACACAATACAAGCCTCTAACACGGAACAAGATCCCACAACTAATGATTGTAAACAGGCTGCCTAAGTATGATCCTCAATCAGAGACAACGAGCGACAGCTGTCTCTGATTGGGAATCACACCCGGCCAAACATTGAAATACAACACCTAGACTGAGAACATAGAAAATACAACATAGAACTCCACACCCTGACTCAACATACTAGAGTTTCATACGTCAGGGTGTGACAGTTCCTTGTTGGAGTACATATTTTGGATAAAGATGTTTATTTGGGAAACCCTTTTGAAGTCAGAGGATGGTGAAGAAGGCATTGGGAAACGTGGATGCAGTCAAAGTAACCAGGAGTGGTATGGTGTTGATATCATAGTAACCAGGAGTGGTATGGTGTTGATATCATAGTAACCAGGAGTGGTATGGTGTTGATATCATAGTAACCAGTAGTGGTATGGTGTTGATATCATAGTAACCAGGAGTGGTATGGTGTTGATATCATAGTAACCAGGAGTGGTATGGTGTTGATATCATAGTAACCAGGAGTGGTATGGTGTTGATATCATAGTAACCAGGAGTGGTATGGTGTTGATATCATAGTAACCAGGAGTGGTATGGTGTTGATATCATAGTAACCAGGAGTGGTATGGTGTTGATATCATAGTAACCAGGAGTGGTATGGTGTTGATATGGTGTGTATCTAAAGAGCAAAAGGAATGTGTATTGTGGCTCGTGAAATCGACGCATGAAGTGAACAGCTTTGGTTTTGAGCAGGAAACCGTAAAAGGTATTATTTCTGGCGTCCCGTTGGACATTGATAATCAATATCTTAGGCAAAGAATTCCAGGAGTAGTTAATGCATGTCGCATGACCCGTATGGAGAATGGGAAAAAGGAGCAAAGTTTATCTGTATTATTGATGTTTGATGAGTATTTACCACCCCTATGTAAAGTTGGGATATAAGATACGCTGTAAGAGCATTCGTGCAAAACCCGAAGCAATGCAAAAAGTGTAAAACGTTTGGCCATGTGTCAAGTGTTTGCAGATGGAAGGAATATGTTATTGAAGAGTCTGTGGATGTAAAATGTTTCAACTGTGGCGGGGATCATAATTCTGAATACCCTGAGTGTTCTGTTAGGGTGAAAGAGGTTGAGGTGTCAAGGATCAGGGCTGTACAGCAAATCTCCTATGTGGAGGTGGTGAAGAGCATTGAAGGGCCAAGAGGCCTCAGTTCTGAAGAAGATATGGTGGTGGATGCACCACAACCAGTTGCAAATGTTATACTTCAATCAAGTAATCTGGATACACTTATTGTGAAAAAGGTGTATTTTGTAGCATTTATAGCCACAGTTATTAATTGTACTGCACAAGTGTCTAAGAAGCTGGACATCATTATATCTGCAGCCGAGTGGTTATCCCACTGGCTATGTGGTTATTCCACTGGCTATAAGGTGAATGCACCAATTTGCACCAATCCAGTCGCTCTGGATAAGAGCGTCTGCTAAATGACGTAAATGTAAATGTAAATGTAAATGAGAAGACTTAAACAGCAGAAGCACTGCAAGGACTATTGTCGTCAGGAAATGTCCCGCCATCACAGGATCCTTCTGAGCCTGTGTAGGGACCTGATTAAAACACATTTCGTTTTGATTTAGTTTAATTAACATTTCATTACAGATAGTTTGTATGGATTTTAAAAAATATATGTATTTATTTATTTTTTACCCAACATTTTTTTCCTTTTTGGATCCTTATTATCCACATGTACAGTAGGTGGCGGAATACACATAATTGTTGCGAACACCATTATACCAAAGAAGAAGATCTCTTCAACTACAGTTTCTCTGTGGGACCGTGAAAGTCTGTTTGGTTAGAGAGAACACTTTGCATTGCCAGCACATGCTTCAGAGGTCTGGGAGTGTTTATATCCCTGTGAGTTCAACACTTCATGACTGAGAGCTGTCCTTCATGACAACAGAACCCACAAAAACATGACTTTTATCACCATCCTCATCTGGACACTTGCCCTCTGCTTTGAGGAAAAAGATTTTGAGCTCAGACATTACAAACATCTCCGTAACCATAGAATTAGGAATTAGAATGTGATGTCAGTAACTGTCAATACCTATATTTAGTAATAACCATATTTTATGTCATCTATTAAATGGTGGTTTATTCATTGTAAGAAAGTCCCCCTCCTTGAATCCACAATTGAGGTTACAGTAAAACCAGTCCACTCCCTCACATCTGGCCCAGTCCAGGGTATTTCAGGCAGTGAAACTGTTCAACTGCTAGACTGGTATCTGTGGGAGTGAAACTGAGATTTACATAGACAGGGCTGGGTGGTTCTGCTTGTCCCAGAATAGAGCAGCACTGTCACCAGATGTTCACTCTGTCCCCAGGGGGTTGGAGGTAGAGAAGACTGTCACACACTATAGGTAGCGTTTCCAAACTCCGGTCCTCGGACCCCAAGGGGTGCACGTTTTGGTTTTTGCTCTAGCACTACACACCTGATTCAAATAATCAACTAATCATCAAGTTATGATAATTTGAATCAGCTGTGTAGTGTTAGGACAAAAAACGAAATGTGCACCCCTTGAGGACCGAGTATGGGAAACGCTGCTATATCTTGAAGTAGTGCCACTTGTAATATTTGTAATTTTTTATTTTTTATTTTAGCTTCAAATCAAAGCCTATAACACACGTGAGAGTCCAAGATATCGGTTGACTGTTTGATAGTTCTTATTATACTACTATAAAGTCTGTCAAGTCAAACACGTCTGACACAGACTCAGTATCCTGATGAATGAAGACAGTCAACTACTACCATGGCAGAACCTCTTCTATTATATCATAGTATATTGTGATAGTATGAAATACTGGTCCATTATGATGTTAGAGTGAGTTTTAGACTTGACAGTTTTTAAAGACACCATTAATCAGCCTTACTGAATATATATTTTTCCAGAATATTGCAAATATACAGTATCTATTATCCAGTTTATTAATAAAAACAACAACAATAT
Source organism: Coregonus clupeaformis (assembly GCF_020615455.1). Classification (NCBI taxonomy): domain Eukaryota; kingdom Metazoa; phylum Chordata; class Actinopteri; order Salmoniformes; family Salmonidae; genus Coregonus; species Coregonus clupeaformis. The sequence goes on from NW_025534895.1 coordinate 33,204, forward strand.
ACATTCCAAAAAGAAATCTTTATTTTAATCCATTATCACACAATCGAAGCATCAAAGCAAACATGATAGTGAATAAAAGCAGATCACATCAAATCTAAAACTAACAACATTTCAATCTACAGAATGGATTGACACATGAACTCAAGCCAAGCCCCCTGTTAGTCTACACCAGAGTGATCACTATATTGAAGAGCGACTGATTTTAAAACGAAGCAAGTCAAAGCAGAGGAACCAATATCCTCTCTCCACAGGGGTGTGTGACTGAGGGGTCCTACCCAGAACAGTCAGCCCTCCTCAGGGTCTTGGTGACTGGAGTCTGGGATTTCTGCTGGGCTTCACAGGTCACCTCTCCTGCCTTGGTCCACTCCTGGGCAGTGAGAGTCAGTGTGCTGCTCCAGCTGTACAGGCCATCCTTCTCCTGGACCCTGGGACTGGCCTCCTGCTTCTTGCTGGTCCCGTCCACTTTCCAGCTCATGGTCCAGTCTGAGGGGAAGCCCTTGTTGGCCAGACACGTCAGTGTGGCTGTTGTTGTACTGGACAGCTCCTCACTAGAGGGGGGCAGGACGGTGAGGATGGGGACTCTGTTACCTGGAACAAACAGAACACATCAACTAAGTAACTACATCAAGTACAGTTACAGTAAGAAATTATATTCAGCAAAGTACACATCAAAATGAAGTGAATTGGAAATGCCCTCTAAATATTAATGTAAAAGTTAGATTGGTAAAAGATGTGGATAAACACAAACTGTAATATGATAAAGCAGATTAATGAACCGAACAAGTATTAAATAAGTAGAGTTACAAGTCATACAGCATCAGTTATACATGTCATACAGATATTATTTAGGAATGGATCTGATCAGAATAGCCTTGCCATATTCATAGTATTTGCAGAATTTGAGCATAGATTAGTTTTAATCACATATCAACCATGTTAGTTCATGAAGTCTGTTACAAACATAACTGAGACCCTTTGTCTTCACACTAACAGTGAAGGCTACCATGAACTTAATGCATCAATAATGACTACTATATCCAATGCTTTTAAATAGTCATCATACCAGAATTAAGAGTTATATTCTGCAATCATACAAATCAGACATACAAATAAACCTGCAATTTAACATTTTGATTTTAAAAAATGTTATTTGATAGAAGGCTCAGTAAAAAGCAATTAAAACATTTTGAAAATCTAAAATCACAATATTCTCATAGAGACAGAGTGTAAGAATAACATACTTAATAAGTGTAATCAGAAAGAAATATCAAGTGAGCTTGTTACTTACTTCCAACATCTAGTCTGGTGCCGCTACCAAAAGTGACCCACAGTGATACAATTCCTATTACTGCTCGTACAAAACCTCCTGAACATTGGCCAAGCTGAAATTCTTTGTACTGTGGTTTAAATAATTGACTCTAATATGTTATGAATACTTGCCAAAGATGATTTTATCTTGTTAATTTGAAATGAAGTATTTTTGTTTTGTTTTGCCCCCAAAATTGCAAAACCTGTTTATTGAACATTTCCTACAAGGTACAGTATGTTTATTCATACACCTAATCAAATGTAGGCTAATCACTCTCATCGTTTAAAGGCAGGTCAAATTTAATTAGATGTAATGACATACTAATTAAAATTGGCCATATTATGTGTAGGCTTTGTATTATTCCCCCAAAATCATGTAAAAAAGTATGTTAAAAAATCCTCAATATCGAGGCTAGATTTATAGAGATATTGAAACACAACATCAAAAGCTGAATAAAACAGTTAATTTTGTTGTTTACTACTTCCAACATCAAGTCTGGTGCCGCTACCAAAAGTCAACCACAGTGATACAATCCTATTACTGCTGGTACAAAAACCTCTCTGTGTTGTGATGCTGCAGCTGTTACAGTGAAGATCACTCATACAGAATCACATTCAACACAAATACACTTTAACATCTTCCAGGTAGAACAAACACTTCAAATAAGCTGTTTCTAGATAATGCAAATATGAATTGCATCTTAAAACCAGATATTAGTATTTTTTCTTCCTTCTTCTGTGTATCAGGTGTTCTCCTAGTCTGTAGGTACAGTCCAGCATTAGATCCAGTGTTGCTAGTATTCCTCCATATTGTCCATATGAAAGACAACAGCAGCAGCAGTAGTGATAGTGATCCATGTTGTATATTCCTTTATTAAAGATGTTGATCTCAGATTTAACAGTTGTGGTAAAGTCACAGAGGACAGACAACACTACCAGAGGAATCCTACCAGCTTTAGTTTAGAGAAGTGTTCACTAACTGATTAGAGGAACTTACATAAGAGACCAAGCATGAGTGAACAGACAGTTCATTATGTCTGATCATCATCAGAATAAAAATAAATGATGGTGTGACATAAAAGTTGCAATATATTAGTTATTTGAGTAAACATTTGCTGTTTGATGTTATTAAAGGGAAGGCAGGTAGCTAGTGGTTAGAGCGTTGGCCTAGTAGCCAAATGGTTGCTAGTTCAAATCCCCAGGTCGACCCTGTGAAACATCTGTCGATGTGCCCTTTAGCAAGGCACTTAACCCTAATTGCTCCAGGGTCTCTGTTTATAATGAAAGATGCTGTACGTGACCCCACTCTCCGAGGATGTCTCAGGTGGAGTTGGGATATCCCCCCAAAAAAATATTTTTCTAATTCCCGTATAATACACGCGTGAAATAGGACAAATATAAGTACCCACCTAATTACTATTATTAGTAAAACAAACTCATGCAGGACAAAATATATTGTAATGATAGGAGCCTACTTGGAAACTGAAATAGATTTGAAACACTCATTTGCATAACGCATCTGCTCCACTGCTCTGGTAGTGTTTATATCCCTGTGAGTTTAACACTTCATGACTGAGAGCTGTCCTTCATGACAACAGAACCCACAACAACCATGACTTTTATCATCATCCTCATCTGGACACTTTTCAGAATTTACTGTTGAAAATTAATTACATCTACACCATGGAAATGTATATCAATGTTAATATTTATATTCAGAACTATTGAATACTATATGTAATAATTTATTCATATAATATTTGTAATTCTATTTTTCAGAATCCAGACTCAGAGGACAGATCACTGTGACTCAGACTCCTGCAGTGATAGCTGTTTTCCAGAACAGACAGTCATTATTGACTGTAAAAACCAGCAGTGCTTGGTAATAACTATCTAGCCTGGTACCAACAGGAAACCTGGAGGAGCTCATAAACTCCCTTATTTACACGCAGCTACAACACTTCAGTGATACAGAGCCGTACAAAACCCCCTCAGTCAGACTGCACAGTGACTGTACTGCTACAGCTGGGACCTACTGCAGGTGCTGAGGGGGAAGAGACAGTGACATGGAACACTGATCAGCAAGGAAATCTTGAATAAGGATAGAAAGCATAATTAATATCACATGTTCTCCATCATCATCATCATCATCATCATCATGGTTGTAACTCTGTATATTTGTCATGACCTGAAAGATCATCTAAAAGTTATTAGAGGTTTTGAAAACACAATACCTGTCCAAATGCAAAGTAAAAAAGTAACACAAAAGGTGTTATGACCTCAACATTACTTCAAAGTTACAATCACTTCAGCCCCCAAACCAAGTCCCCAAATGGACCTCAACCAAATGTCTGATTTAAATGGATTTGTCGTTGAGGACGACTCCTGCAGGTGTACACTTGCCTCCCTCTTCCCAGCGTGCTTTGCTCAGGGGTCAGAGTGCTGCTGAGGAGTAGCCGCAGCAGGCAGGCCGGTGGTGACCGAGCCCCAGAGAACTGCTCAGAGGACAGGATGGAGCAGAGACACTGTGGGCTTCACAGAGGGATTAGCTGGAGGAGAGAGGAGAGAGGCGGGTCAGCTACTACAACTCTATATTAGGAGAGGAGAGGAGAGGAGAGGAGAGGAGAGGAGAGGAGAGGAGAGGAGAGGAGAGGAGAGGAGAGGAGAGGAGAGGAGAGGAGAGGAGAGGAGAGGAGAGGAGAGGAGAGGAGGGTCAGCTACTACCACTATTAATTCTACTACTACTGAGGAGACGAGACGAGACGAGACGAGACGAGACGAGACGAGAAGAGAGCTACTACTACTACTAAAACTACAACAACAACAACAACAACAACAACTACTACTACTACTACTACTACTAATACTACTCTATAACATTAGGAGAGGGGAGAAGAACTCCCCAGGGGAGAGGGAGAAAAGACACTGGCCATGTCTGAATATCCATACTACTGTACTAAATAGTATGTGAAAAAATAGCGTTTTATAGTATATGAAATTTTGAACATAGTACTCCGAATGCATCCGCTAATTCGTGATTCGTTCATTTTTGTACAGCGCATCAATTTATCTGATTATCAGCTGTCGTCAAACACGTGAGTCGGAAAAGACGAGTGAATTCTACTTGATTAAACACCAAAATGAGTGTATATAGTAGGCTAATGTGGGTATTCGGACACAGCCACTGTGTTATCAGTGAACAAAACAATTTCAGATTGACAGTAAACAGCATAAACAACTAGCTACAGTACAAAGAACAACCAAGCACAACCGAGAACAACCAAACACCTAGTCTATGAAGAAATAGGTAAACAAAAAAAGTCTGGACTAATTATTTGACAAAACATGTAAAGGTACATTCATGCTCTACAGTGTAGCCTTCAAAGAGCAACAAAACACTGGCGGTTTCCCGGACAAAGGTCAAGCCTAGTCCTAGACTAAAAGCATTTTTTATTGAGATTCTCCACTGAGATTGCTTTTTATTCCAGGACCAGGCTTAATCTGTGTCTGGGAAACCGCCCCTAATTCTAGAAAGACATGCAGGGAACAGATACCATATATAGTCTGGATACAGTATCATTTAACATTCACAATGTAAAATCTGACATGAAACCTCCATATTAATTTTTGTCAAATCTACTTTGAGACACAAACCAAAATGACCCTCAAATTACTGTTCAAAACTATAGATGAGGTTCACACTTTAAACCATGTCTGTGTTAGTATCTACTATGAATACAATACAAACTGTTGCTTATATAAATAGTAGTAGCTACATCTTGACAGCACAATGAGCTAACATGCAATATTGTGTATCAAAATGTGTTATTTCGCATGTTATTATTGCCAAATAAACTTGGTGGTATGTGAACAACTCTCTCCCTTCTCTTCCATTTACCAATCTACCAATGTGTTGACAGACATTTCAAAAAATATATAGAATAAAAGTATTTCCTCTGGAGAAGATGATACAATCTCATAACGTTGTTCAATATCATGATTACATTTTGTTGTATGATGGAAGAAAGACAAACATTTACATACTTTTTAGAACCAGTTTTGTGCAACTTCCAAAAGTCCTCCACAGTGATTCATTCTGGTGGTCTCTGTACAAAAACCTCCTTCACACAAGTGTGAGCACCTTCACAGATAGATCACTCGCAGTACCACCCTGAATACTGAAGTATTAGTATAATATAATGGGCTCTGATAGTACTGAAATACTAGTATAATCAAATCAAATTTATACAGCACATTTCAGACATGGAATGCAACAAAAAGTGCTTTACAGGAAGAAACTAATAAAAAACAATGAAAATAAAAGCTGAAATATTTACTACTCAACAAACATAAGATAAAAACAAAAGAATGACACAAACTGAACAACTAAAAAGAACCCTAAGGAAAGCAAAGGTAAAAATATGTGTTTTAAGACCTCTTTTAAATATTTCCACAGTTTCGGCCCCCCTCAGGTTCTCTGGCAGGCTATTCCAGAGGCTGGGGGCATAATAACTAAAGGCTGCCTCTCCATGCCTCTTGGTCCTAGGCTTTGGGATAGTTAAAAGGCCAGTGCCAGAGGACCTGAGGGACCTACTGGGAACATAACTCGTGTTCAATCAATCGTGGATTGATTTAAAAACCAATCTTAAAATTAATTATAAAACTCACAGGCAGCCACTACAATAGGGACTGATGGTAATAAAGTAATAGTATTATACAATAGAGTATAATACTAGTAAACTCCTTATTTACTATGCTAAAACACTTCAGTCTGGGACTCCATCTAGATTCAGTGGTAGTGGATCTGGGAGTGAGTCCAGGCTGAAGATGCAGGAGATTACTACTGTCAGTTTCCACTATCCAAATAGTAAATATGTGTTCACACAGTGATACAGAGTCGTACAAAAACAAAACCTCCCTCAGTCAGACTGCACAGTGACTGTACTGCTACAGCTGGGACCTACTGCAGGTGCTGAGGGGAGGAGATGATCCAGTACAATGACACAGTGTGTAGTAGAGCTGAACAACAATAGAGTCAAACTAGAGCTATGTCTAGAAGACCTTAGATCATAACTGATCACTAAATGTTTCTCCTGACCGTTAACTACATGTTGACTCTGTTGATTAACTCAAGGAAAACCATCAACCAATCTGAATAGAGATTATGTGCAATGATCAAAACCCCTAAAGATGACTTGTGTTTTGAATAGCTAGAATTTTATCCACTTGATTCAAACACATACAAGGAAGCCCTTAAACATTACCCATACATCCTCTTTCACACCACTGTGGTAGTTCCAGAGAGCAGCAGGTGAAGCAGGAGACTGGAGACGTATGATCTGTGGAGATCTCCCCTGTAGAGCACAGCCAATCAGCAGCATCACATATTCAACACATAGACTGCAGTTACTAACCCTGACCACTGGAGGAAGACAGAAAGCAAATACTATCTTCTCTAATAACACAGTAATAACAATATGCTCCACTTGTAGATGTCTAAAGTCATTATATCAGGCCCCATTCAGCACGTATATCAGAAACCATTTCAGTGATTACATAGATATCATGTTTCTACATCAAATCAGTCTGACTGTCCAGGAAGACTACTTAAATGTAGGACACTTTACTGAATAATGGTGGATGGGGAGAAGACCAGAAGATTATTTGCATAGTGATGATGCTCTGCATAGACAGAACATGCTTCAGTGGTCTGGGAGTGTTTATAGCCCTGTGAGTTTAACACTTCATGACTGAGAGCTGTCCTTCATGACAACAGAACCCACAACAACCATGACTTTTATCACCATCTTCATCTGGATATTTGCCCTCTGTCTCCAAGGTAATATATTTTACAGAAAATTACCCGGACAATTGCAATATTACGCTATATAACCTCATTACAGTTTAATTTCATATGCTACATGGAAAAATGTATTAACAATTGAATGCTACTTCTACATGCCATCTCTGTTTCAGAATCCAGAGGCCAGGTCACTGTAACTCAGACCCCTGCAGTGAAAGCTGTTCTCCCAGGACAGACAGTCTCTCTGAACTGTAAAACCAGCAGTGATGTCTATAACAATAACGTTCTAGACTGGTATCAACAGAAACCTGGAGGAGCTCCTAAACTCCTTATTTACCAAGCTACAACACTTCAGTCTGGGACTCCATCTAGATTCAGTGGTAGTGGAACTCATAGTGACTTCACTCTGACCATCAGTGGAGTCCAGGCTGAAGATGCAGGAGATTACTACTGTCAGAGTTTCCACTACCCCAACAGTGTCTTGGTGTTCACACAGTGATACAGAGCCGTACAAAAACCTCCCTCAGTCAGACTGCACAGTGACTGTACTGCTACAGCTGGGACCTACTGCAGGTGCTGAGGGGGAAGAGACAGTGACATGGAACACTAGATGAGGTCAACTGTGACATGTGACAATATGGTTAGAAAGCAATCGTTCAGTTCACATGACCATCATCATCATCATTAACATCATCATCATGGTTTTAACTTGTTATATTTGTCATGGCCTTTAAGTGTGTATAACATTTATTTGAAGTTTTGAAACACATTACCTGTCAATATGTAAAGCAAGATCTACAGATGTAAAACAAAAGGTGTTCTGACCTCAACATTACTTCAAAGTTACAATCACTTCTGCCCCCCAAAACAAGTCCCAAAATGGACCTCAACCAAATGTCTGATTTAAATTGTGATCTTCTACCGTTATATTAACTGTTTTCATGAGCAGGTTACTGACTGTTAGATCTGTGAATGAGACATGATGCTGGATTCAAACATGAGACACATGTACACTACATACACTATCTATGTAAAGTATAATATCCATTTTATCTGTCATTAATTACATGGTAGCATATCTGTTATGAGTCCCTCCCTGAATCCACCATAGAGGTTAAAACCAGTCCACTCCCTCACATCTGGCCCAGTCCAGGGTATTACAGGCAGTGAAACTGTTCAACTACTAGACTGGTATCTGTGGGAGTGAAACTGAGATTTACATAGACAGGGCTGGGTGGTTCTGCTTGTCCCAGAATAGAGCAGCACTGTCACCAGATGTTCACTCTGTTCCCAGGGAGTTGGAGGTAGAGAAGACTGTCACTACACTATATAGCAGCGTTTCCCAAACTCGGTCCTCGGGACCCCAAGGGGTGCACGTTTTGGTTTTTGCCCTAGGTTTACACAGCTGATAAAAAATGATAAGCTAATCATTCGAGCTTTGATAATTTGAAACAGCTGTGTAGTGTTAGGGTAAAAAACTAAATGTGCACCCCTTGGGGTCCCGAGGACCGAGTTTGGGAAACACTGCTACATCTTGAAGTAGTACCACTTGTAATATTTGTAATTTAAAAATATATATATTTAGCGTCGAATCACAGCCTATAACACACGTGAGAGTCCAAGATATCGGTTGACTGTTTGATAGTTCTTCTTTTATTACTGTAAAGTCTGTCAAGTCAAACATGTCTGACACAGACTCAGTATCCTTATGAATGAAGACAGTCAACTACTACCATGGCAGAAACTCTTGTATTATATCATAGTATATTGTGATAGTATAAAATACTGGTCAATTATGATGTTAGAGTGAGTTTTAGACTTGACAGTTTTTAAAGACACCATTAATCAGCCTTACTGAATACATATTTTTCCAGAATATTGCAAATATACAGTATCTATGATCCAGTTTATTAATAAAAACAACAAAAATATGCATTCCAAAAAGAAATCTTTATTTAAATCCATTATCACAAAATCGAAGCATCAAAGCAAACATGATAGTGAATAAAAGCAGATCACATTAAATCTAAAAAAAACAAAATCTCAATCTACAGAATGGATTGACACATGAACTCAAGCCAAGCCCCCTGTTAGTCCACACCAGAGTGATCACTAAATCAGAGAACGACTGATTTTAGAAAAAGCAAGTCAAAGCAGAGGAACAAGCATCTCTCTCTCCACAGAGGTGTGACTGAGGAGTCCTACCCAGAACAGTCAGCCCTCCTCAGGGTCTTTGTGACTGGAGTCTGGGATTTCTGCTGGGCTTCACAGGTCACCTCTCCTGCCTTGGTCCACTCCTGGGCAGTGAGAGTCAGTGTGCTGCTCCAGCTGTACAGGCCGTCCTTCTCCTGGACCCCGGGACTGGCCTCCTGCTTCTTGCTGGTCCCGTCCACTTTCCAGCTCATGGTCCAGTCTGAGGGGAAGCCCTTGTTGGCCAGACACATCAGTGTGGCTGTTGTTGTACTGGACAGCTCCTCACTAGAGGGTGGCAGGACGGTGAGGGTGGGGGAACTGTTACCTGGAACAAACAGAACACATCAACTAAGTAACTACATCAAGTACAGTTACAGTAAGAGATTATCTTCAGCAAAGGACAAATCAAAATAAAGTGATTTGGAAATGCCTTCTAAATATTAATGTAAAAGTTAGATTGGTAAAAGATGTGGATAAAACACAAACTGTAATATGATAAAGCAGAATAATGAACCGAACAAGTATTAAGTAAGTAGAGTTACAAGTCATACAGTGTCAGTTATACATGTCATACAGATATTATTTAGGAATTGATCTGATCAGAATAGCCTTCTCATATTCATAGTATTTGCAAAATCTGAGCATAAATTAGTTTTAATCACATATCAACCATGTTAGTTCATGAAGTTGGTTACAAACATAACTGAGACTTTTTGTCTTCACACTAACAGTGAAGGCTACCATGAACTCAATACAACAATAATGACTACTATATCCAATGCTATTAAATAGTGATCCTACCAAAATTAAGAGTTGTAGTCTGCAATCATACAAATCAGACAAAAATAAACCTACAATTTAACATTTCGATTCAATAAAATTTTATTAGAACGAAGGGTCAGTCAAAAGCAATTAAAACATTTTGAAAATCTAAAATCGCAATATTTTCATAGACAGAGTGTAAGAATAACATACTTAATAAGTGTAATCAGAAAGAAATATCAAGTGAGCTTGTTACTTACTTCCAACATCTAGTCTGGTGCCGCTACCAAAAGTGTACCACAGTGATACAATCCCTATTACTGATCGTACAAAAACCTCTCTGTGTTGTGATGCTGCAGCTGTTACAGTGAAGATCACTCATACAGAATCATAATCAACACAAATACACTTTAACATCTTCCAGGTAGAACAAACACTTTATGTAAGCTGTTTCTAGATAATACAAATATGATTTGTATCTTAAAACCAGATATTAGTATTTTTTCCTTCCTCTGTGTATCAGATGTTCTCCTAGTCTGTAAGTACTGTCCAGTATTAGCTCCAGTGTTGCTAGTATTCCTCCATATTGTCCAAATGAAAGACAACAGCAGCAGCAGTACTGATAGTGATCCATGTTTTATATTCCTTTATTAAAGATGTTGATCTCAGATTTAACAGTTGTGGTAAAGTCACAGACAGACAACACTACCAGAGGAATCCTACCAGCTTTAGTTTAGAGAAGTGTTCACTAACTGATTAGAGGAACTTACATAAGAGACCAAGCATGAGTGAACAGACAGTTAATTATGTCTGATCATCATCAGAATAAAAATAAATGGTGGTGTGACATAAAAGTTGCCATACATAAGTTATTTGAGTAAAAGTTGCTGTTTGATGTTAGAGCGTTGGCCTAGTTACCAAAAGGCTGCTAGTTCAAATCCCCAGGACGACATGGCGAAACATCTGTCGATGTGCCCTTTAGCAAGGCACTTAACCCTAATTGCTCCAGGGTCGCCGTTTATAATGGCAGATGCTGGCCGTGACCCCACTCTCTGAGGATGTCTCAGGGGGAGTTGGGATATCCCCCCCAAAAAACATATCCAATCCCCGTATAATACACATGTGTGAAATAGGACAAATATAAGCACCCACCTAATTACTATTATTAGAAAAGCAAACTTATGCAAGATAATTATATTCTTATGATGGGAGCCTACTTGGAAACTGAAATAGATTTGAAACACTCATTTGCATAATGCATCTGCTCTAAGAGTGTTTATAGCGCTGTGAGTTTAACACTTGATGACTGAGAGCTGTCCTTCATGACAACAGAACCCACAACAACCATGACTTTTATCACCATCTGGACACTTGCTTTCAAGGTGGTACTACTACTCCTCCTCCTCCTCCTCCTCCTCCTCCTCCTCCTGACAGGGAGACTAGCTGGAGGAGAGAGGCGGGTCAGCTACCACAACTCTATAGTAGGAGAGGAGAGGGGAGAAGAGGAGTGGAGAGGGTCATCAACTACTACTATTACTACTACTACTACTACAACAACAAAAACAACAACAACTACTACTACTACTACTACTACTACTACTACTACTACTACTACTACTACTACTACTACTACTACTACTACTACTACAACAACAACAACAACAACTACTACTACTACTACTACTACAACTACTACTACTATTACTACTATTACTACTACAACTACTACAACTACTGAGGAGAGGAGGAGAGGAGAAGAGAGGGGAGAAGAAGAGAGGAGAGGGTCGGCTACTACTATTACTACTACTACTACTACAACAAAAACAACAACAACTACTACTACTACTACTACTACTACTACAACAACAACTACTACTAGATATGTTTTAAGATCTCTTTTAAATATTTCCACATTTTCGGGCCCCTCGGGTTCTCTGGCAGGCTATACCTGAGGCTGGGGGCATAATAACTAAAGGCTGCCTCTCAATGTCTCTTCGTCCTAGGCTTTGGGATAGTTAAAAGGCCACTGCCAGAGGACCTGAGGGACCTACTGGGAACATAACTTAAAAGCATGTCTGACATGTATTGGGGTGCACAATCGTGGATTGATTTAAAAAACAATCTTAAAATTAATTCTAAAACTCACAGGCAGCCAGTGCAGAGATCTTTAAAGCGCTGTAATGTGTACTCTACGTCTGGTCTTGATCAGTACCCGTGCTGCAGCATTCTGTATGTTTTGCAGTTGACCAATGGCTTTCATGGGTAGACCAGACAGGAGAGCATCACAGCAGTCAAGCCTGCTTGTATTGAAAGCATTGATGAGTCTCTCTGTATCAGTCTGAGAGTGAAACGGCCGCATCTTGGCAATGTTCCTCAGGTGGTAAAAAGCTATTTTGGTCACATTCCTAATGTGTGAATCGAATTTTTATTCAGAATCTAAAATAACACCTAGGTTTTTTTACCTGGTGTTTTATCTTTATTGCCCGTTAATTAAAATGTGTGACTAGATTCTCTCTCTGTTATTTGGCTCCAACAATAAGTACCTCCGTGTCATGCCCTGACATAGAGATCGCTAGTTGGTTTGGTCAGGGTGTGAGTATCTATGTAATGTGTAATTCTATGTGGAGATCTAGTATGTTTAGATCTATATTGGCCGGGTGTGGTTCCCAATCAGAGGCAGCTGTCGATCATTGTCTCTGATTGGGGATCATACTTAGGTAGCCTGGTTGCCTACCTTAGTTGTGGGATCTTGACTCGTGTTTGGCTTGTTGTGTGTAGCCACTGTTGAGCTTCGCGTTACGTTGCTTTTGTTGTTTTGTCTAGTGTTTATTCATTCTAATAAACATGTACGCATACCACGCTGCACCTTGGTCTGACCCGTCTCTCAATGAACGTAACAGAAGATCCCACCAAACAAGGACCAAGCAGCGTGCCCAGGAGAAGCATAAATCATGGACTTGGGAGGAGATATTAAATGGTAAGGTTTCATGGACATGGGAAGAGATCCATGCTGGGATGGATCGCCTTCCTTGGGAGCAGACAGAGGCAGCAAGGGAGGAGAAACGGCAACTTAAAAAGACTTGGTCACGAAGAAAGCCTGAGAAGCAGCCCCAATCAATTTTTTGGGGGGGGCACACGGGGTGGACGACAAGGTAGCAGGAGGCCGTGAAAGTGCTGACTGTAGAGGAGGAGGCCGCTCTTTTAGAGGTCCTCCAAGACCTGCGGATCTGCAGTTTAAGAGAGGAGGCCACCACATTACGGGGGCTGATAGTGAGAATTGAGCAGGAGAGCTCCCTTCAAGAGGAGGCGCTGCAGGAGGCCCGTAGGGAGAAGGAAGTAGTGGATGCACGGAGAGAGGAGCTGGTCAGGCAAAAAAAGGAGTGTGTGTTCATTGAGGAACCAAGGTATGCGGAGATACGCACTGTGTCACCAGTGTGCATTCACAGCCCAATGCGTCCTGTGCCAGTGCCCCGCACGTGTCGTGCGAATGTGGGCATCCAGCCAGGACGGGTTGTGCCAACTGTACACTCCAGACCTCAAGTACGCCTCCACGGTCCAGTACATCCTGCTCCGGTTCTACGCACTGTGTCACCAGTGCGCCTCCCCAGCCTGGTACGCCCCGTACCTGCTCCCCGCACCAAACCAGTGGTGCGCGTATCCAGTCCAGTACGACCCGTACCTGCTCCCTGCACCAAACCAGTGGTGCGTGTATCCAGTCCGGCACGGCCCGTGCCTGCTCCTCGCACCAGACCAGTGGTGCGTGTTCCCAGTCCGGCACAGCCCGTACCTGCTCCCTGCACCAAACCAGTGGTGCGTGTATCCAGTCCGGCACAGCCCGTGCCTGCTCCTCGCACCAAACCAGTGGTGCGTGTCGCCAGCCCGGTACGCCCCGTGCCTGCTCCTCGCACCAGACCAGTGGTGCGTGTTCCCAGTCCGGCACAGCCTGTATCTGCTCCTCGCACCAAACCAGTGGTGCGCGTCTCCAGTCCGGCAAGGCCCGTGCCTGCTCCTCGCACCAGACCAGTGGTGCGTGTTCCCAGCCCGGTGCGGCCCATGCCTGTTCTTCGCACCAGACCAGTGGTGCGTGTCCGCAGCCCGGTAAGCTTCTCCACTCCAGTGCCAGAGCAGTCCGCTCCACCGGGGCCCAGTCCAGCTCTGATCAGCTGCTCCAGTCCAGTGCCAGAGCAGTCCGCTCCACCGGGGTACAGTTCAGCTCCGGTCAGCGGATCCACTCCGGAGCCAGAGTAGTCCGCTCCACCGGTGCCTAGTCCAGCTCCGGTCAGCAGCTCCACTCCGGAGCCAGAGCAGTCCGCTACACCGGGGTACAGTTCAGCTCCGGTCAGCGGCTCCACTCCAGGCCCAGACGTCAGCCCCTCCCACACCAGGGTCCAGACAGGGCTTGGTGCATCGTGGGAGGAAGGAGAGGGGAAGGATCGCGCCGAGGTCCAGACCAGACCAGACCAGGGGTGCAACGGGGAGGCAAAGAGGGAGAGGTCATCACGCCCAGAGCCGGAGCCGCCTCCGAGGCTGAATGCCCACCCGGACCCTCCCCTAATGAGTCAGGTTGGTGCGGCCGGAGTATGCACCTTTGGCGGGGAGGTACTGTCAAGCCCTGACATAGAGTTCGCTAGTTGGTTTGGTCAGGGTGTGAGTATCTATGTAATGTGTCATTCTATGTGGAGATCTAGTATGTTTAGATCTATATTGGCCGGGTGTGGTTCCCAATCAGAGGCAGCTGTCGATTGTTGTCTCTGATTGGGGATCATACTTAGGTAGCCTGGTTGCCTACCTTAGTTGTGGGATCTTGACTCGTGTTTGGCTTGTCGTGTGTAGCCACTGTTGAGCTTCACGTTACGTTGCTTTTGTTGTTTTGTCTAGTGTTTATTCATTCTAATAAACATGTACGCATACCACGCTGCACCTTGGTCTGACCCGTCTCTCAACGAACGTAACACTCCGTCTTGTCTTGATTTAGCTGGAGGAAGTTGTGAGCCATCCAAGTATTTAAATAACTAATACAGTCTAATAATTTATCCATGGAGTTGAAATCCTCTGGTGCCACAGAAATGTAAAGTTGTGCATCGCTGCGCAGCAGTGAAAATCAATGTGGTGCTTCCTGATAACGGTTCCATATGGTAACATATGTAAACTGAACAGTACTGAAACCAAAATCGAACCTTGTAGAATGCCACCTGTGATTTGTATTTTCTCTTAATTATGGTCACCAAGGGTGTCTAAAAACTCTCGACAGGTTAAATAGGTCCTCAACCAATTCAGAACTGGACCAGAGAGGCCAATCCACCTCTCCAGTCTGTCCAGAAGTACATCATGGTCAACAGTACAATATGGACTGATAGTACTGAAGTACTAGTGTAATACAATAGGGACTGATAGTACTGAAGTACTAGTATAATACAATAGGGACTGATGGTAATAAAGCACTAGTATTATACAATAGAGTATAATACTAGTAAACGCCTTATTTACTATGCTAAAACACTTCAGTCTGGGACAATTGCAACATTAGGCTATATAACCTCATTACAGCTGAATTTCATATACTACATGGAAAAATGTATTAACAATTGAATGCTATTTCTACATGACATCTCTTTTTCAGAATTGAGAGGCCAGGTCACTGTAACTCAGACCCCTGCAGTGAAAGCTGTTCTCCCAGGACAGACAGTATCTCTGAACTGTAAAACCAGCAGTGATGTCTATAGCAAAAACTATCTAGCCTGGTATCAACAGAAACCTGGAGGAGCTCCTAAACTCCTTATTTACTATGCTACAACACTTCAGTCTGGGACTCCATCTAGATTTAGTGGTAGTGGATCTCATAGTGACTTCACTCTGACCATCAGTGGAGTCCAGGCTGAAGATGCAGGAGATTACTACTGTCAGAGTTTCCACTATCCAAATAGTACATTTGTGTTCACACAGTGATACAGAGCTGTACAAAAACCTCCCTCAGTCAGACTGCACAGTGACTGTACTGCTACAGAAAGCAGATACTATCTGGTCTAAAAGCAGTAATAACGTTATGCTCCACTTGTAGATGTCTATAGTCATTATATCAGTCCCCATTCAGCACTTATATCAGAAACCATTTCAGTGATTACATAGATATCATGTTTCTACATCACATCAGTCTCTGTCCAGGAAGACTACTTACATGTAGGACACTTTACTGAAACATGGTGGATGGGGAGAAGACCAGAAGATTATTTGCATAGTGATGATGCTCTGCATAGACAGCACATGCTTCAGTGGCCTGAGAGTGTTTATAGCCCTGTGAGTTTAACACTTCATGACTGAGAGCTGTCCTTCATGACAACAGAACCCACAACAACCATGACTTTTATCACCATCTTCATCTGGATACTTGCCCTCTGTCTCCAAGGTAATATATTTTACAGAAAACTACCCGGACAATTGCAATATCAGGCTATAGAACCTCATTACAGTTTAATTTCATATGCTATATGGAAAAACGTATTAACAATTGAATGCTATTTCTACATGCCATCTCTGTTTCAGAATCCAGAGGCCAGGTCACTGTAACTCAGACCCCTGCAGTGAAAGCTGTTCTCCCAGGACAGACAGTCTCTCTGAACTGTAAAACCAGCAGTTGATGTGGCTAACAATAACTATCTAGCCTGGTATCAACAGAAACCTGGAGGAGCTCCTAAACTCCTTATTTACCTAGCTACAACACTTCAGTCTGGGACTCCATCTAGATTCAGTGGTAGTGGAACTCATAGTGACTTCACTCTGACCATCAGTGGAGTCCAGGCTGAAGATGCAGGAGATTTCTACTGTCAGAGTTACCACAGTGGTGGAGTGTTCACACAGTGATACAGTCGTACAAAAACCTCCCTCAGTCAGACTGCACAGTGACTGTACTGCTACAGCTGGGACCTACTGCAGGTGCTGAGGGGAGGAGATGATCCAGTACAATGACACAGTGTGTAGTAGAGCTGAACAACAATAGAGTCAAACTAGAGCTGTGTCTAGAAGACCTTAGATCATAACTGATCACTAAATGTTTCTCCTGACCATTAACTACATGTTGACTCTGTTGAGTAACTCACGGAAAACCATCAACCAATCTGAAAAGAGATGATGTGCAATCATTAAAACCCCTAAAGATGACCTGTGTTTTGAATAGCTAGAATTTAATTAACATGATTCAAACACATACAATATAGACCACAAACATTACCCATACATCCTCCTTTACACCACTGCTGTGGTAGTTCCAGAGAGCAGCAGGTGAAGCAGGAGACTGGAGACGTCAGAGCTCTGGAGATCTCCACTTTAGAGCTGTCATTCGGTGGCATCACAAGGTCCACACACAGACTGCAGTTACTGACCCTGACCACTCGAGGGAGACAGAAAACCTAGACTGCCTGGTCTAATAACACATTAATAACAATATGCTCCATTTGTAGATGCTTATAATCATTATATCAGTCCCCATTCAGCACTTATATCAGAAATGATATCAGTGATTACATAGGTATCATGTTTCTACATCACATCACACAACATTTACTAATAAAGTCTGACTGTCCTAGAAGAATATTTACATATAAGACACTTTGTATTGGCTGCACATGCTTCAGTGGTCTGGGAGTGTTTATATCCCTGTGAGTTTAACACTTCATGACTGAGAGCTGTCCTTCATGACAACAGAACCCACAACAACCATTACTTTTATCACCATCTTCATCTGGACACTTGCTTTCTGCTTTCAAGGTTACTTTGGTGTCCAAGACAACGATGCTGATCTATGCTGTGATGATAAGAAGTCCGCTTACACTGTACTTTGATTACAAAAGTTTATTTATATCAAAGTTCACAGTATCAATTTACAGACATCTGCAAAATATCTGGAGAGAAACGGCCAATCTGTTGATCTAATATGTTGTCTCTCCCCGTCCCTTTGTTCAGAACATGGTATTTATATCGTATGTAACATAATATGGCGTGATTTTAATAAACCAATTCCCTGCCTCTACATAGCAGACATTCCTCTATTCCAAGAAAGCTATGTAGTAATGCTTTCCAGATGTTTCCGCAAGCCGAGCCAAGTTTCCTCTAACACACCATTTGCAAACGTCAGCAAAATTAAAAACTGTTTAGGATACTACATATTTCCCCCCTTCGAGACTAATTAAGTCTCGAAAACAAAAAGAATAGGATTATGACAAATAACAATTTTTGTTCTTGAGTAACTTCAGCAATAAACCAAAATGTATGGAGAGTAAACACATGGTTATATAGACACATTTTTGTATGGAGTGTAAATAAATTGTTATGGAATGTAAATAAATTGTTATGGAGTGTAAGAGCGAAAAACCTGTATGGCAGCTTTCATTCCAAATATCCATTTATTAATCAAGACAGGAAAATTCTCTCACGGTCCCTCTGCCCCAGGCGACCACCTAAGTACTCCAGATCAATTTATAAATCTTTATCAATGCATTTTAAGCTATGATGCAATTGAATACACATGAAAACCTCAGCAAACAAAATACAAAAAAAAAAATCCACATTCAGGCTGGTCGACCCATCGGACCCTCCTGTGGATTCTCTCTGTCCCTGCCTAGACCCAATATCCTTAAGCTTCAACAAAATAAACAAAAACATCTGAGGTCCCCACATGTACCCAACAACAGAAAACATAATTCTTCAAAACATTAATACAGAAAGAATATAACACAAAGTATGTATTACACATGCAAATATGTCTATATATCATTGCAGACACTGGAATGTAGTCCACTATACTTCATCTCCTCAGCAGTGTCGACTTCCAATGAAACATTGATGATGGAATCTGAACATCTCCACACCTTCCTTGTTCCACTTCCTCCAGTCCATTCATATTGTCCATGTTTGAGTATTTGAATCCCCTCTACACATTCCCCCATATGCTTCTGGAAGAAAAGAAAAGACCAACCAGTATCTTTTGCAAAACAACACATGCAAATTAAAACATCAATGTCAGCAATAATATAAGAATGATATATAAGATTATATATAAAATGAATGACATCACATTTCCCCCTTTTGAATCATAAGAAAATACTAAATATCACAAGAATATGTAAAGACGTAAAAAATTATCGGATATTCAAAATGGATATCTATCCATCAATACTCCATCCAGTCCCGCTTGTTTATCTCCATCTAGATCAGTAACAGTTAACAACGGCATCTGAGTGTTGTCCCCAGGCATCACAACTCCAACCCATCTCAATATCATAGCCTTCGCAAAAGTTAGTATAAAGTACAAAAGCAAAACATCACACACAGCGCTACAAGAGCTGCTACTAAAATCTGAACTATCACTGCTCCCACTGGGCCTAACTGATCTTGCAACCAAGCCTTCGCTGACCATCCAGCTCCTTCAGATCGACCAAACGCATCCCTTATAGTCTTCAATGCATCTATAACACTAGTGATATTATCGGAACTATCGGGGATCAAAGTATAGCAATCATCCCCCCTCAAGTTCATAGCCAAACATAATCCACCTTGTTTTGCTAAAATATAGTCAAGAGCCATGTCATGTTTCAACAGCGTCAGTCTGTGACTTCTTTGAGTATTTGACAGAAGATTAAACCCTCGTATCGTTTCATTTGCAAAGCCCTGCAAAGTATAGGCAATATTATCAATGTGATCTGCCAAAAATGTTACACCATACCATGGAAAAAGTCCAAGTCCCCACTTCTCTCCTATACTTATCCTCCAATGGTAGGATTCCAAACTATGAAATTGTGCCATTTCCCTTTTCACCCTATTTCCAGACCTAGAATCAGATTTAGCAGTGTCCGGTGCCTTCCCCTTTTGAATAGTATAAACCTCATATGGAAGCTTCAACGTCGACATGTAACAACATCCTCTCCATCCATAGGGTAAGAATATATATGCTTTATCAGCACAAACCCACCAAATATCTCAAAAATTCCCAATAGTCACATTGCCAGGCAAAAGCTGATCTTTTACCATCAAAGTCCTTCTGTTCTTACTAAATGGAACATAAAAAGTTACTTCATATGTCTCATCACTAACCTTACGTTCATGCTTACCCAAAGGCATCATATAATCATCACAATCTGATATTCCCATAAACATACCCGGTCCATCATATGTTTTATTTGAACAAAAACAGCTTTTAGCCCTCACTGGTTTCACCTCCAATGCTTCAGGAATCGCTGTTAACTGATTTTCCTTCTGATCTAACAAATTCACATAGGGTAATTCATTTAACCAAGAACAATTAAACCTAGGCCTAAACAAATGCTTCGACAACGACATCATTATATCTGTTAATGATTGTTGCTGATACAACAACCATGATAAAGCATAAGATTGACACGCGGTTGATAGAGGTTGAGCCACTGTCTCTAAGATTGAACCCCATGTGCCTGGTGCTGGAATTCTCAACAGACATGGACCCTCAAGATTCCTCACTGATCTTACAGAATGAGTTAACTGCTGGAACCATATATTCCTACCTGCCCATCCATCTTTAATTTGCAAAACAGAAGAATCAAATCCATATGCCTTCCATTTAGTTTATCTCTTCCCTAACGAGCGGTATTGATCAGATATATCTTCTGGTGTTCCATCAAAATTAAAGAACTCATCCTGTACCTCCGGGATAGTATTCTGCACTATTTCAGATGAATGTACATGATTCACTGCTACCATCTGTTCTCCTATTTCAACACTATCCTTACCACCATCTACAGCACTCTCCATCGGTATCATAGACCTCTGAGTCACGTTTACTACATCCTTTAGTTTCAGAAAAGTTGTTGTTGGTGTCTGTGTCACATTTCCGAGACGTGTTATCGCTGTTGTAACATTCATTTCTTCCAAAGTTACTGTTAAAATAGTGGCTTTAGTTGATGTATTAACACTCTTAATTATTTCCAGTGGCAAAGTAACAGATGTCCTCTGTGTATTATTTACTGTTGGAGTGGCTACTGTAATATACTGCTCCTGAACTCCTTTGGTGACTGTGGAAACTTCAACAGACTTTAAATCTTCCATCATAAGCGTCACCTTACGGGTTACATAGCCTTCTAACCAGTAATTCTTAACCGTAACAAATTTGAACGCTGGCTCTAAATAAGTACAAGTATATTCTCCCTGATCTTCCCATGTAATATTACTCAAAATAAGTGAGTGATCACTCATAACCCTCTTCCACTTCATATCGTTGTACAAAATATACTTCCTTTGACTAGGTGGCACAGCTTCTACTTCTGGTCCTGATAACAACACTTCTTCGCCATAATTATCTCTCCACGTGGGAGGAATGTCACCACCCCCACTCCGTCTCTCACATCTACAAGGAAGATGAGCTGTACAACCCATCCTAACCCTAATGACAGTCTTTTCTTCTAAAATTGGTGTTGGAGCGAGTTTCTGAGGCGCCATTGTAATGAAATGTGATACATTTATAGCTTTAATAGCTGTCAATGTTGAAAGAGTTGAATTGCTTCTTACTGTTGTTGTATTAGGCTGAAGTGTTGATGTAATTGTTGTGGATTCATCTATTTTCCCTACAGCTTGGAGCTCTTTACTTGTATTTCCATCTATCACCACTAGCGTCACTACATTAACTCTCAGTCCCGACTCTAATCCCTCACTTTCAAACTGTGGATTATAAAAAATACATTTATAATCACCTTGATCCTCCTGCTGGGAATTGTACACATAGAGAGTACAATCACCCTAAATCTTCATTCTTCTCTTATCATTCAGCAACGCATACTTTCTCAATGCAACTGCTCCTAACAGATCTAAACTCCTGCCATAGCTCTCTTCCCACTGAACTCTAAATTTCCTTTCACCACTCTTCTCTCTCATGCACTGGCATGGAAGCTGAGCTGACTTCCCTAGGGTTACTTCAACCCTAGTTTTCGTAACGTTTTGGTCTAACTTTTCTCCTAACTGGTCTGGGCCTACTTTGTCTAACTGAATCACCAGCTTCTCCTGTAACAGAGTTGCCCTTGGTGATCTCCGCGGTTTCACATTCCACTGAAATATTCCCTGTTGTTTCTGGGACGTATTGAAAATCAATGTCCCCAAATCTCTTTTCCTTTCCATCCATTGCAGAGTCATCTCTGGCATCATCAGAAGTGTACACTTTATCATCAATGTTGTCCACAACATGGACAATCTCTCCTTCTGGGTTTTGACACTGGATATTGTCATGCATCTCTCCTTCCGCCTGTTCTTCCCTATCTTCATCCTGCTCTCTTGAGCCTTCAACATCCTGTCTCTCTGTGCGTGGCACTTCTTCTCCAGGCGCTTTAACACAATGTGACAAATGATACCACGTTGGAGACCCTTTAACCTGGACAGCTGTTCCAGAACTACGAACAACTTCAAATGGTCCTTCACGACGTTCGTTATACCACTTCCTTCTAAATACCTTCACGAACACCTTGTCCCCAGGTTGCACTGTACTCCGTTTTTTCTCATCAAGCTTCTCCTGCACCTCTTATTTTCTTTGCCTGTCAGAAACATATGTGGACAGCTTTTTATGAAAATTGGTCGTATATGTAACGTACGCTCTCATTTCATCTTCCAAGAGAGCCAAGCTTGGACCCTTTCCGCTTGTTCGCAAACAAGGCGTAGGCATCCTTCTTCCTGTGACCAGTTCATGGGGTGTCATACGTAGATCACGCAACTCACTTGAGCGACACACCATTAATGCTAAAGGAAGCGCTGCTATCCAGTTTAGACCCGTATGCTGGCAAATTTTGACAATGCGATTTTTCAAGACACCGTTCATTTTTTCACAAATCCCTTGACTTTGTGGGTGATAAACTGCTCCAAGACGTTACTTAATTCCCAATTTTTGCAACATCAATTTCACTGATTTATCCACAAATTCTTCCCCATTGTCTGAGGATATTCGATCGGGAAGTCCCCACCTGCTTATGACTTCTTTACACAAGAACTTAGCAACCGACTGAGCATCTTTTCACTTGGTTGGACAGGCCTCCGGCCATCGTGAAAATCTATCTACAACCACCAACATGTATCTTTTCCCATCAACTGGTTTTATCATATCAACAAAGTTGATAACCAACTCACGCATAGGACCTCTCGGTGTAGGAATGTGACCAGGAAGAACAGTCACACCCCTGCGAACATTATTTTTCAGACAAATTGTGCACCTGCCTATGACATAGTCAACCTGTTCAAGCAAATATGGTTCCCAAAAACCATACTCCTTTGTGATCTTTCTCCTAACCTCCCCCTTGCAACATGAGCTAACCCATGTGCTTCCTGAATCATCAGACCTAATAGGTCTAGAGGCGCTACTATCAACCCCTCATGGTTTCTCCAAAGACCAGTAGTATCTTTGACGGCACCTCTGTCTAGCCATAATTGTTTGTCGATCGTAGAAGCAGCTTCCTGCATCAAAATCACATCCTTAAGCGTAATTTTGTCTTCCAAGTCCACTGCATGAGTGACCAGAAAAACTTTGCCCAATTTGTCCGCTCCTGTGACGGCTTTTGCAGCTTCATCAGCAGCTTTGTTCCCTTGTGTGACTTTTGACACATCTGTCTTATGAGCTGCACACTTAGCTATCGCTATCTCTTTAGGCTTCATCAGAGCATGCAACAGTTTCATTATTTGCGGATGATGTTGTATCGGAGAACCATCCGTTTTCTTAAACCCTCAACCTTTCCACACTGCTCCAAACAGATGACATACACTACGTCCATATGCTGAATCAGTGTATATCGTCACTCGCTTTCCTTCTGCTAACAAACATGCTTCTGTTAGCCCCACAAGTTCAGCAAGTTGTGCAGACACAGGCTGTGGTATTACTTCAGCCTTTTCAACGACAAATCCAGTTCCTTGGGCTTTAACTACTGCATAGCCAGCACACAATTTATCTCCCACACGATAACAAGACCCATCAGTCCAATACTCCAGGTCTGCCTCACGTAATGGAAAGGCTTGCAAATCTGATCTAAGCCTTTAGTATTTCTCTGCTTCTTGGACACAATCATGTGGCTCACCATCCTCTGAAGTTGGCAAATTCTCGGCTGGATTCACCGTATCACACCTCACTAGGGTGACATCTTCCTGCTCTAAGAGCCTATGATAGTCTCTGGAGCCTAGGCATAGTCAATGTATATTTTCCAAAGTTCAGAAGATTTCTGAGACTATGATGGGTAAGAATTGTTACTGGGTAACCCATTGTAACAGATGATGCTTTGTTATACATTGAATATACTCCCACCATTGCTCTGTAGCACAGTGGTAGCCCTAGTTCTACTTCGGAATAGGCAGTAGAGTAGTAGGAAATAGGCTGAGGATTCGTCCCTGT
The DNA here is from genome assembly GCF_020615455.1 of Coregonus clupeaformis. Classification (NCBI taxonomy): domain Eukaryota; kingdom Metazoa; phylum Chordata; class Actinopteri; order Salmoniformes; family Salmonidae; genus Coregonus; species Coregonus clupeaformis. The sequence goes on from NW_025534895.1 coordinate 57,647, forward strand.
GCCTGTCGGCTGACAAAGAACTGCACATGCATATTTACCTCCAGTAGAAGTAGACACATATAGCAAAACATTCTTAGAGTAGTCTGGTAGTGTGAGTGCAGGTGCCTCCTGCAACCTCTGTTTGATCGTTTCAAATGCCACAAGGCCTTCCTGTGTCCAGGAAAGATTGCTATGGAGTTGACCACCTCCAGTATCCTTAACCATAGCTCTCAAAGGTCCCGTCAAACTAGCATAGCTCTCAATCCAAGCTGAAGAATAACCAGCAATACCAAGAAATGTCATCATCTCTCTGACAGTTCTAGGCTTTGGAGCCATACGAATAGCTTCCAATTGACTATCCGAAATGCTTCTGTGTCCATGCGTTATTTTCTGACCCAAATAAACAACCTTCTCCTGGCAATATTGCAACTTTTTCTGTGAAACCTTATGCCCCTTTTCTGCCAATACCTGTAGCAATTTAATTGAGTCTCTATGACATGTTTCCTTATTCTGTGAGCAGATAATTATATCATCTACGTACTGAATGACAGTGCTTTGCAATATCTGATCTATCCCTACCAAATCATCCTTCAGTACTTTATTGAAAAGGTGGGGGCTATGCCTGTACCCCTGTGCCTAACGACTGTACTCATAGAACTGTCCCTTATATGTGAACCCAAATAAACCCTGACTTTCTACACTAAGTGGAACACTAAAAAATGCACCACATAAGTCTAACACCGTAAAATGTGGCGCATCAGGAGGAATTTGGGCTAACAAGGTATGCGGGTCTGGCACTTCCGCTGGAAAGTCAGTCACTACCTCATTCACTGCTCTCAAATCATGAACCACACGATAAGTTCCATCTGGTTTTTTCACAGGCAACAAAGGTGTGTTACTCTGAGGATTTTTTGTTGTCCTTAAAACACCTGCTTTCAAAAGTCCTTCAATTTGTGGTTCGATCCCTTGGATTGCTTCATCTTTCAATGGATAATGATTCTTCCAAGGAGGTCTGGCTCCTGGTGAGTTCAACTTTCACCGGTTGGGCTGATTTCACAAGTCCAATATCGGTACTGTGTTGAGACCACAAACATTCTGGAACTTGTTGCAACATCTCCTCTTTCATAGGGTCTGAATCCATCTTCGCACTGCAAATAGATTAATGTGTCATCCTTACAGCTTGTGGCTGTCCTTGTCCTTGAGCCGAAATCATGATTTTGAGAAATCGCTGATCTTCACTCCTCCAAATCGCCAAATTCTCTTTCATCGGTACGAAAACAGCTTTCTCTGCTTCTGTCATCATTTCGCCTATTTGCTTCTGCTCATAGCCTTCAGAAACCAACAAGGTCACATGTGGCACACTCTTCTCAATCTCAAATTCTTTATCCAGATAATCATCTGTGTTTATCTTCATAGCTGCTCCTTGTGGTCCTAAAATTATGCAACATGAGCTGAGATGAACTTTCTTTGGTTGATGACTCAACCATTCCTCTGAGTCTGATTGGGCAGCATTCTTGAAATACTTGAGCGTACAATGAAATGGATATTCCGGAAGCCTCACATCTGGCATGTTTGTCACAATGAATTTCTCCCATATCTTAGCCTGCTTCAAAAAATCTTCACTGAGATTTCCAATCCAGAATACTGAAGAAGAATCCATCTCTGTCGTCATCAACAATTGGTAAACCTTTTCCTTTGGCACTTCTACCAGACAGCCGTCTGGTGTACATTTTATTGTACAGTTCAATTTACACAATGCATCTCTTCCCAACAATGCGATAGGTGTATGTTCTGATACCAGTATGGGTATTGTAATTTTCTGATTTTCATAGCAGAGCTCAATTGGTTCTGTAAGAGGAATCAGCTGTTTCACTCCCTCAAATCCGATTGTCCTAATTAGTTGATTGGACATAGGGAGATGTGTAGCATCTTCAGGCCGAACACAGGTAAAAGCAGCTCCGCTATCCGCCATCACTTCCAATGGTCGTTTGTTTACTTTCACCTCAATTGTTGGATATTTTTCCGGTCCTGATGCTACCAGCTGACACCCCCCTTTCGGATCTTCTGGGCACCTCTAGAATCCTTGCTCCGGGCCCCTATAAGGGTTCACCGGTCCTCCAGATGATCTTGACTGGCCCTGTATCTTCCTCTGAAATTCCCTCTGGTGTTTCCTCCTGGCCCATTACACTCACGGGCAAAGTGACCAACCTGTCCACAATTATAACACACTTCTGAAGATTGCTGGAAGTATGGCTTACATTTTCCTCCTCTTCCTCTTCCTAAACCTTCTCATCCTCTTCCTCTCCAATTCTTTCTCTGTCCAGAAACTGGCTGTGGATATGAAACGACTGGTACCGCTATTGGTGGCTGGTACAATTGCGGTTGGAACTGGTTTGGTTGAAGCTGTGTCAGTGATTGTTGATTTGGTGCACACTGATTCTGCATAACCAAAGCATGTTTCTTCTCCTTCTTATTCTCCACCAGTTGTATTTGAGTTTTCTGAGAGTTTCTTGGTCCTGTTCTTTCTGGCTGTGTTCCTTTTTCCGGTACAGATCCACTTGATGGGCTATATGATCTGTATAGACACCTTTTGTCATGCTTCCAAGTCCAACCACCTCTGCCAGTTTGCTCCTTACTGGTGAGGGCAGTCCCATCTGTAGTTTAGCTCTCAAAATTGACTGCTCAATTTGACTCACATCTGGATCATTTCCGGTAATATTTCTCCACACTTGATGAACTCTTGACACGTAGGCTCTCTGATTTTCTTGTTGTCCTAGTGGATCAATCAGAATGTTGTCAGGATACACATTTGTTGGAAACATATCTTTCAGTGCTCCCCACAGCCGATTTCTACTTGCAGCCAACAATTCAGGGTCGTTCACTGCAGTCCCCACATATCTATGAAGTCCAGCTCTCTGAAAAATTTATTCCATGCCTGGAATCCCAAGGAGATTAGCCAAAAGTATCTTAATGTCTCCTATGGCAGACTGTGTTCCCACCGTAATTTCTTCCAACTTTGAAAACCAAGGATATATTCAATCTTGAAGAGTAGGCAGCTTCTCAAGTATATCTGACATATCAGTATTCTGCAAAGGCTTATACTCCAGGTTCTGTCCTCGAATGATCACTGGCATCATCTTCTTACTGGTGCTCCCTTGTCTTGGCCTTAATGTATACTTCTTCTCCAATTCTTGGGATCCTTTTTTCATACGTTTTTTCTTCTGTATCTTCAGCTTCTTGAGTTGTTCTTCCAATTGTCTTACTTCTTCTAAATTATTGGCCTTATCCAGGCATGATATGCATTGATCTATATCTTGTTCTATTTCTTCTGTGCTAGTCATTGTAGGATAAAATCCTCTTGAATATGAAGTACTTTTAATCTCCAAATCTTCATCGCTGTCTCCATCTACTTTCATCAGAACTCGAATCTCTTGTATTCTTCTTCTTCCAACTTCCATCACCCCTTCTTTCTGCTCTGGCCAACCTCTGTCTGATCACAGGGTCATATCCACCCATGATCTCTTCTGAATCACTCTGATCATCATCATCATCATCATCTTCAAGGTCCATCCTCCTGAACCTCACTCCACCCTTAGTTTCCAGACATCTCGTTTTGTTCTTGCTTTTGGAGTTTGGATTCATCTTTATGGTCGTTTCTGCTCGTCCTCTCTCTATTATTTGTTCATCTTCATCTCTGATGCAATAATCACCCTCCTGAATGATCACTGGAAGCTGAGGATAGACGTCCTTAAACTCTACTTCTTCCTCGTAAGGTGGGGGTCTTTTTGCTGAATCCATATGTGAGAAAGGTGTATTGACTTCTGCCATTTGTTTTTCTGTTACCTTCACCTCTTTTGCAATTTTCTCTATACCTCTGTCTCTTTGATCTTTTCTATCTTTTATCAGTTTTGTCCTTCATTTCCAAACAGCTTTAGAACACCCAGCTCTCTTTGTCTCTTTTCTTTACGTTGTTCCCCTTCTTTTGATCTGCCTTATATGTGGATACAAGCACTTGCATTATCTTGATGATGTCTGGGTTAAGAGTCCCTTCCACTGGCCATGGTTGTTCAATGTCAGGCCAACGTTTATTCCATTTTCCAGACAACCTTGCAATACCATTAACTAGAGGATTACTATTTTGTACTATATCAACAGGAGTAATTACTTTTGTAGTTTTGATGTCCTTTTTCCCCATTGTAACGACTCTTTTATATGTGTCTCTCCTTTTTATTTATTTTATTTGTAAATAAAGGAGATGGAGAGAAAGGAGATGGAGATGTTGGCGATGGCCCAGGTGGGCAAATCGTGGTCCTGGGAGGACATGCTCGGGGGCAAAGTGCCATGGGCTAGGATTAAGGCCCTGGTGAGAGAGGAGCAGCGGCGTTAGCAGTGTCATCGTCGGACAGGCGAGAGGCAACCCCAGAAAATTTTTAGGCGGGGGCACACGGCATGGGCGACTGGGCAGCAGGAGGCTGCCACAGGTTGTATTGGGAGATTAGGAGAGGAGGCCACCGGGTTTGGGGGGCCAGATGGCAGGTTGGCGGAGCCTGGATGGAGAGCGGAACCAACTTCCCGTACTCAGGCATGGCAGCATGGGACTGGGCAGGTTCCGCGGTATGCGGAGCGGCGTTCTGTGCCACGAGTGGTCCGGCATAGTCCTGTACGTCCTGTGCAGAGCACCCCGCGCGTGTTGTGCGAAGGTGGGCATGCAGCCAGGACGGAGTGTGCCGGCTCAGCGCTGCGTGGCCTCAGTGCCTCTCCTCGGTCCCGGATATCCTGCGCCAGTGTCACGTGCTGTTATGCCAGTACGGGTACACAGCCCTGTACGTCCTGTGCTGATGCCTCCGACAGAGTGTGTGAGGGTGGCATTCAGCCAGGACGGGTTGTGGCAGCTCTTCACTCCAGGTCTCCTATCCGTCCCCACAGCCCGGCCCGGCCTGTCCCTGCTCCACGCACCAAGCCTACGGTGTGCGTCGCCAGCCCGGCCCAGCCTGTCCCTGCTCCTCGCACCAAGCCTACGGTGTGCGTCGCCAGCCCGGTCCGGTCTGTCCCTGCTCCTCGCACCAAGCCTACGGTGTGCGTCGCCAGCCCGGTCCGGCCTGTCCCTGCTCCACGCACCAAGCCTACGGTGTGCGTCGCCAGCCCGGTCCGGCCTGTCCCTGCTCCACGCACCAAGCCAGGGGTGCGAGTAGTCAGCCCGGTCCGGCCCGTTCCGGCTCCACGCACCAAGCCAGGGGTGCGTGTCGTCAGTCCAGCACAACCCGTGCCTGGGTCACCGGTGCCTGGTAAGGTACCGGTCAACTGCTCCACTACGGAGCTGAAGCTAACCGCTCCTGCTACGTCCAGTTCAGCTCCAGCCAGCGGGGCCAGACCGGACCAGGGCGCTATGGGGGTTTATTGGAGGGTGGTGGGCAAGGCCGGAGCCAGAACCGCCGCCGAGGAGGAATGCCCACCCAGCCCTCCCCTGTTTTGCTCTAGTGGAGGCGCGGTCGCATTCCGCGCCTTTAGGGGGGGGTACTGTAACACCCTGGCTCTGGGACTCTATATGTTGAGCCAGGGTGTGTTCTTTCTATGTGGTGTATGTCTATGTTGGGAGTTCTAGTTTGGTTATTTCTATGTTGGCCTGAGTGACTCCCAATCAGAGGCAACGAGTGTCAGCTGTGGCTGGTTGTCTCTGATTGGGAGCCATATTTAGAGTCTGTTTTTCCCTTTGTGTTTGTAGGTTCTTGTTCCGTGTTGGTCTATGTTACCTAGGACGTTACGAGTCGTTTGTTGTTTTTGTTTACTGTCCGTGTTTATCGCTAATGATAAATAAACATGTTCGTTCATCACGCTGCGCCTTGGTCCTCCTCTCTTAACGACGATCGTGACACTCCCTCTCTACTCTGTCTGCATGTCACAGCAGCTCAGTGCAGGCAGGGGAGTGGCATATTTGCTCTACGTAACTCTAAACACATAAAATCCCACGCGTGCGTAGTTCATTCACCAGTGCGATTTCAGAGTGGATGGTGCTCTCAGGCAACTCCCTCCAAGTCCAAACAACAGAGCAGACAGACCCGCTGTCGCTACGCTTGCTCCCCCCCTTGACAAACAGCAACACCCAACAAAACTCACAAACCAACACAGAACACAAATCCCACTTAGAAACCTCTTATCTTCAATTATTCTAATCTGCAGATTTATAGTTATGTTGTTATCAATTACAAAACATCTCTATACACTCTTAAAAAGTCCTCCCTGTAGGCTCATGATATTCTAATGGTTAGTGAACGTTCTCTTTTTACAGAGACTCATAAGATTTTTTACCTTACCGTCCTTCCAGGGGGCTCATATTTAGTTAACAATTATTAACGTTCTCACCAACGGAGACTCATAAGATGTTTAACCTTAACTTAAACAAGAATCCCTGTTCTCAACCAAAACATATATATGTATATATCTCTAACATAAATCTTATCCTAACATGAGTCGACACACAGTTTAAACACAACAGAGACATCTTTATTTTATTATTTTTCTCTCTCCCACACACACACACAGAGACATAGGCTCTCCTCTTCACACACACAATTCAAGAGGAATGATTCAATTCATACAATACATTAAGCATGCTACCGTCGCTCCTTATTTCCTTTATATTCTTTACTGAATTTGTGCTACCTCCAGTTGCAGAAAATTCAATGAGAGGTTACTTCCGACATATACTTATATTCTGAGAGGTAACGTGCAATTGAATGTATATTCTACAACTGACAGTTCCCAGAACTGACCCGACAGTCAATCTAATGACTCCCAGGATTTATGGCCCATCTTAATGATCGCCTCTTTGAGGGCTTCCTTAATCAGCGACGTCCTAAAAGTATACTTTTTCCTTATTTCCTGGCCTTATTCCTTCATACTATTCCTGGACACTCCTTTTAATTTTAATCAAGCCAAAATATCGGTGTGCCCTATACACACTCCCCCCTGTTTGCGTTGTTTCCAACTCAAACAAATTTAGAATGTTTAGAACGGATTCTCATCACACAGCAAATAACAGCAAAGCGCACACACAAGTCCTTTAACGGTACGTCTGAACGCACACACATGCACAAGCACACGAACCGACCAGCGGCCAAAACTGTGAGAAATCTCACCTTATCTGCCGGCGTCTTGAGCGGGAGTCACTTCGCAGCCCATGAATGGAATGCAGAGAAAAGACGCAATTCGTCCGAAAGGTCTCTCGTCGCCATTTAATGTGGTGTCCAAGACAACGATGCTGATCTATGCTGTGATGATAAGAAGTCCGCTTACACTGTACTTTGATTACAAAAGTTTATTTATATCAAAGTTCACAGTATCAATTTACAGACATCTGCAAAATATCTGGAGAGAAACGGCCAATCTGTTGATCTAATATGTTGTCTCAACCCGTCCCTTTGTTCAGAACATGGTATTTATATCCTATGTAACATAATATGGCATGATTTTAATAAACCAATCCCCTGCCTCTACATAGCAGACTTTCCTCTATTCCAAGAAACCTATGTAGTAATACTTTCCAGATGTTTCCGCAAGCCGAGCCAAGTTTCCTCTAACACACCATTTGAACTTAATGAAACTGGTTACAATTGACGGAGTCACCCATAATTCACCAAATGACATTTTGAAGGAAGAAACAAAGTACTTTAAGCATATGTTTTCTTTTCAGTCGCCTCCATCTCCTCTAACTGAAGCTAATTGTAGAGATGTTTTTCTATTGATAATGTCAAATTAACAGCCACAAAAGACTCATGTGAAGGTGAAATTACAGAGGAGGAACTTCTGGATGCAATTAAAGACTTTAAGTCTGGGAAAACTCCAGGGTTGGATGGCATACCAGTCGAGGTATACCAAACCTTTTTTGATATACTAAGAGGACCGTTATTAGCATGTTTTAACCACTCCTATGTAAATGGTAGATTATCTGACACTCAAGAAGAAGGACTGATCTCATTATTACTGAAACAGGATACAAGTGGAAAATATAAGGATCCAGTCCATTTACAAAATTGGAGGCCCCTTACACTTCAGTGTTGTGATGCAAAAATCCTAGCAAAATGTATAGCGCATAGAATTAAAAAGGTATTGTCGGAAATTATTCAATCTAATCAGACAGGTTTTTTACATGGAAGATACATTGGAGATAATATAAGGCAAGTATTGGAAACATTAGAACACTATGGAAAATATGGGAAACCAGGCCTGCTATTCATAGCAGACTTCGAAAAGGCATTTGATAAAGTTCGACTGGGGTTTATATATAAATGCCTGGAGCATTTCAATTTTGGAGAATCTCTTATAAAATGGGTCAAAATCATGTATAGTAACCCTAGGTGTAAAATAGTAAATAATGGCTATTTCTCCGAAAGTTTTAAACTGTCAAGAGGAGTGAAACAAGGTTGTCCACTATCGGCATATCTATTTATTGTGGCCATCGAGATGTTAGCTATTAAAATCAGATCCAAAATAATATCAGAGGATTAGAAATACAGGGCTTAAAAACAAAGGTGTCATTGTACGCTGATGATTCATGTTTTTTTTTAAATCCACAACTAGAATCCCTCCACAGCCTCATAGAGGATCTAGATACATTTTCTAACCTCTCTGGATTACAACCAAATTTTGACAAATGTACTATATTACATATTGGATCACTAAAAAATACAATTTTTACATTACCATGTAGTTTACCAATAAAATGGTCTGATGGTGATGTGGATATACTCGGAATACATATCCCAAAGGAAATAAATGATCTCACTTCAATAAATTTTAATAGAAAATTTGCAAAAATAGATAAGATCTTACTACCATGGAAAGGAAAATACCTGTCAATTTGTGGAAAAATCACCTGATTAACTCTTTAGTATTATCCCAGTTTACCTATTTGCTTATGGTCTTGCCTACGCCTAGCTGAACAGTTTTTAAATTATATGAGAAAAAAAAATTCAATTTTATTTGGAGCGGCAAGCCAGACAAAATTAAAAGAGCATATTTATATAATGAATATGAATTCGGAGGACAGAAATTATTAAATATTAAAGCATTAGACCTATCACTAAAAGCTTCAGTCATACAAAAGTTATACTTAAATCCGAACTGGTTCTCAAGCAAATTAGTAAGATTGTCTCACCCAATGTTCAAGAAAGGCCTTTTCCCTTTATTCAGATTACAACCTCTCACTTTCAGTTATTTGAAAAGGAAATAATCTCCCAAATGTCACTATTTCTAAAACAAGCCATAGAAAGTTGGTTGCAATTTCAATTTAATCCTCCAGAAACGACAGAACAAATAATGCAACAAATATTGTGGTTAAATTCAAATATACTAATTGACAAAAAACCTTTATTTTTTTGACAGAATGTTTAAAAAAGGTATAATCTTCGTAAATGATATCATCGGTAGGACTGGTGGAGTTATGACGCGCACATGCAGCTAACAAAAACATATGGAAATGTCTGCTCTACCCAAAATTACAACCAAATAATTGCAGCCTTACCGCAAAAATGGAAGAGGAAAGTGGAAGGGGGAGAAAGTAAGGAACTTGTCTGTCAGCCTTGCATTAAAGAACATAATTGGTTAAGGAAAACTGTGATAAATAAAAAAGTATATCAGTTTCACTTAAGGACCAAAGGATTGACAGCCGTCCCATATAGATTGCAAAATAGTTGGGAAGAGATCTTTGATGTACCGATCCCATGGCATAGTGTTTATGAACTGACACGCAAAAAGCGACACCGGATTCAAAAATTAGAATCTTTCAATTTAAATTATTATATAAAATTCTTGCTACCAATAGAATGTTATTTATATGGGGATACAATCTTCCCAGCTCTGCAGATTTTGCTGTGAAGAGACGGAATCATTGGATCATTTGTTTTGGTTCTGTCCATTTGTAGCTTGTTTTTGGACACAGGTCCAGGAATGGCTAAAGGATTGCAATATTTACCTGGAACTAAACTTGCAGATAGCATTACTGGGTGATCTGAAAAGCCATAGTCAATCAATCAATAATATAATAATACTTTTAGCAAAACTGTTTATTTTTAATTCACAATCTGTAGAAGCAATGAGAATAGAAAGGTTCAGAACTTTTGTAAAACATCACAGTACGGTTGAAATATATATGGCAAATAGAAATCCTATATGGATGGTGTTAAGAGATAGATGGGAGGTATTGAATAGAGTTGAAGGATGGGACTAATAACAAATAACAACAAATAATAACAAAGATAGCTAATAATGTAAAGCATACTGTGTCCATAGCAAGTATATAGGTTGTATGTTGGGAGCTTTTGGGAAGGAGCACAGTTAGAAAGATATGGCATATAGAAACAAACCGGATGGACATCATGAAAATGATCAGAGAGGTTGAGAGTAGAAGAAGTTCAGGAGCAAAAAAAAATATATATATATATATATATATATATATATATATATATATATATATATATATACAGTGGGGAAAAAAGTATTTAGTCAGCCACCAATTGTGCAAGTTCTCCCACTTAAAAAGATGAGAGAGGCCTGTAATTTTTATCATAGGTACACGTCAACTCATGACAGACAAATTGAGATTTTTTTTTCTCCAGAAAATCACATTGTGGATTTTTTAATGAATTTATTTGCAAATTATGGTGGAAAATAAGTATTTGGTCACCTACAAACAAGCAAGATTTCTGGCTCTCACAGACCTGTAACTTCTTCTTTAAGAGGCTCCTCTGTCCTCCCACTCGTTACCTGTATTAATGGCACCTGTTTGAACTTGTTATCAGTATAAAAGACACCTGTCCACAACCTCAAACAGTCACACTCCAAACTGCACTATGGCCAAGACCAAATAGCTGTCAAAGGACACCAGAAACACAATTGTAGACCTGCACCAGGCTGGGAAGACTGAATCTGCAATAGGTAAGCAGCTTTGTTTGAAGAAATCAACTGTGGGAGCAATTATTAGGAAATGGAAGACATACAAGACCACTGATAATCTCCCTCGATCTGGGGCTCCACGCAAGATCTCACCCCGTGGGGTCAAAAATGATCACAAGAACGGTGAGCAAAATCCCAGAACCACACGGGGGGACCTAGTGAATGACCTGCAGAGAGCTGGGACCAAAGTAACAAAGCCTACCATCAGTAACACACTACGCGCCAGGGACTCAAATCCTGCAGTGCCAGACGTGTCCCCCTGCTTAAGCCAGTACATGACCAGGCCCATCTGAAGTTTGCTAGAGTGCATTTGGATGATCCAGAAGAGGATTGGGAGAATGTCATATGGTCAGATGAAACCAAAATATAACTTTTTGGTAAAAACTCAACTCGTCGTGTTTGGAGGACAAAGAATGCTGAGTTGCATCCAAAGAACACCATACCTACTGTGAAGCATGGGGGTGGAAACATCATGCTTCGGGCTGTTTTTCTGCAAAGGGACCAGGACGACTGATCCGTGTAAAGGAAAGAATGAATGGGGCCATGTATCGTGAGATTTTGAGTGAAAACTTCCTTCCATCAGCAAGGGCATTGAAGATTAAACGTGGCTGGGTCTTTCAGCATGACAATGATCCCAAACACACCGCCCGGGCAACGAAGGAGTGGCTTCGTAGAAGCATTTCAAGGTCCTGGAGTGGCCTAGCCAGTCTCAGATCTCAACCCCATAGAAAATCTTTGGAGGGAGTTGAAGTCCGTGTTGCCCAGCGACAGCCCCAAAACATCACTGCTCTAGAGGAGATCTGCATGGAGGAATGGGCCAAAATACCAGCAACAGTGTGTGAAAACCTTGTGAAGACTTACAGAAAACGTTTGACCTGTGTCATTGCCAACAAAGGGTATATAACAAAGTATTGAGAAACTTTTGTTATTGACCAAATACTTATTTTCCACCATAATTTGCAAATAAATTAATTCAAAATCCTACAATGTGATTTTCTGGATTATTTTTTCTCATTTTGTCTGTCATAGTTGACATGCACCTATGATGAAAATTACAGGCCTCTCTCATCTTTTTAAGTGGGAGAACTTGCACAATTGGTGGCTGACTAAATACTTTTTTTCCCCACTGTATAATAGAATTATTGTAAAAGTAACTCTGTCCATAAGGTGTAGATAGTAAGTATAGACCGGAAGTAGAGGCCTGGGCATTGTTGTTCACTAATTTACTCCAAGTAGGGAAAGGATGGTGAGGTTGAAAAGTAATAAAGGGGAGTATATATATAAAAAATAAATATAATTTTTTTTTTTTTTTAAAACACACCATTTGAAAATGTCAGCAAAATCATAAACTGTTTAGGATACTACATTACCATTTTCAGAATTTGTTGTTGAACAATTATTTAATCTACACAAAAGTATAATGTATATTAATGTAAATATTTTATTCAGAACAATTGCTTAATATATGTGATATTCATTTCATATAAATGTTTTATTCTATTTTTCATGATTCCAGAGGACAGTTCACTGTGACTCAGACTCCTGCAGTGAAATCTGTTCTCCCAGGACAGACAGTCTCTCTGAACTGTAAAACGTGCAGTAATGTGTATCAAGCAGGTTACTCTGATGCCCGTCTTGCCTGGTATCAACAGAAACCTGGAGGAACTCATGAACTCCTTATTTACCATACTAAAACACTCCATCTAGATGCAGTGGCAGTGGAACTCATAGTGTCTTCACTCTGACCATCAGTGGAATCCAGGCTGAAGATGCGGGAGATTACTACTGTCAGAGTTTCCACTACCCCAACAGTGTCTGGGTGTTCACAGATACATAAACCTCCCTCAGTCAGACTGTACTGCTACAGCTGGGACCTACTGCAGGAGCTGAGGGGGATGACACTGACATGGAACACTGATCAGTAGAGGAGGTCAACTTTGAAAATGGTTAGAAAGTGTCATTCAGATCACATGTTCTCCAACGTCCTCCTCATCATCATCATCATCATGGTTGTAACTTGTTATATTGTCATGAACTGAAAATGTATATAAAAATGTATTAGAAGTTTTGGAACACATTACCAGTCCATATGCAGAGTAAGATCTACTGAAGTAAAAATAAAAGTAATGTTAATTCAGCACAGACAGGGCTGGGTGGTTCTGCTTGTCCCAGAATAGAGCAGCACTGTCACCAGATATTCACTCTGTCCCCATGTGGTTGGAGGTAGAGAAGACCAGGGGAAATATAATGTAGAAGTGTAGACCACAAATTGTTGAAACCATTGCTAAAATATCTAATTTAATAAAATCATATTAGGAATTAAACATCATATATATATATATATATATATATATATATATATATATATATATATGTTATGGAAAGTAACTGTTTAGCACTGTGAGTTCTGAGAGCAGATCAGACTCCACAACAACCATGACTTTTATCACCATTTTATCTGGATATTTGCCCTCTGGATTCAAGGTAAAATATTTGACTGTGACAGCAATGGACAGTGGTTGGCCTGGTACCAACAGAAACCTGGAGGAGCTCCTAAACTCCTAATATACTTGGCTAAAACCATTCAGGCTGGGACTCCATCTAGATTCAGTGGCAGTGGATCTGGGAGTAACTTCACTCTGACCATCAGTGGAGTCCAAACTAAGTTAGTCTATTCCTAGAAAACATTGAACCGCTGTAGTTTACAACAATTATAGTTTCTGAGGTGGAAGTTGGGAGAGTTATATTTGGGTGTTTCAGTGAAACGTAAGTGAGGGAGGCCACACTCTCTCGCTTTCCCAGATGTTTAGTTCATTTCATTCCAATCTCCTTTGCATTATTGTAGCCATTTTCTGTAGCCTGTCAACTATGCGTCTGTTTATCCATGTTCTCTCCTCTCCGCACAGGCTATACAAACGCCTCACACCGCGTGGCTGCTACCACTCTAACCTGGTGGTCCCTGCACGCACAACCCACGTGGAGTTCCAGGTCTCCGGCAGCCTCTGGAACTGCCGTTCTGCGGCCAACAAGGCAGAGTTCATCTCCAGCCTATGCTACCCTCCAGTCCCTCGACTTCTTGGCGCTGACGGAAACATGGATTACCACTGAAAACACTCACTCCTACTGCTCTCTCCTCGTCTGACCATGTGTTCTCGCATACCCGAGAGCATCTGGTCAGCGGGGTGGTGGCACAGGAATCCTCATCTCTCCCAAGTGGACATTCTCTCTTTTTTTCCCCCTGACCCATCTGTCTATCTCCTCATTTGAATTCCATGCTGTCACAGTCACTAGCCCATTCAAGCTTAACATCCTTATCATTTATACGCCCTCCAGGTTCCCTTGGAGAGTTCATCAATGAGCTTGACGCCTTGATAAGTTCCTTTCCTGAGGATGGCTCACCCCTCACAGTTCTGGGTGACTTTAACGTCCTACATCTACCTTTGACTCATTTCTCTCTGCCTCCTTCATTCCACTCCTCTCCTCTTTTGACCTCACCCTCTCACTGTCCCCCTACTACAAGACAGGCAATACGCTTGACCTCATCTTTACTAGATGCTGTTCTTCTACTAATCTCACTGCAACTCCCTCCATGTCTCCGACCACCACTTTGTATCCTTTTCTCTCTGCTCTCCTCCAACTTTACTCACTCTGCCCCTACTCAGATGGTAATGCACTGTCTCAACCTTCGCTCTCTCTCCGCTTCTCTCTCCTCTTCATTCTGTTCCATACTACCATCATTTTCTTCCCTCTGCTCAATCCCTTCTCCCTCCAATCTCCTGATTCTGCCTCCTCAACCCTCCTCTCCTCCTTTCTGCATCCTTTGACTCTCTATGTCCCCTATCCTCCCGGCTGGCTCGGTCCTCCCCTCCTGCTCCGTGGCTTGGCGACTCATTGCGAGCTCACAGAACAGGGCTCCGGGCAGCCGAGCAGAAATGGAGGAAAACTAGACTCCCTGTGGACCTGGCGTCTTTTCACTCCCTCCCTCTCTACATTTTCTTCCTCTGTTTCTGCTGCTAAAGCCACTTTCACCACTCTAAATTCCAGGCATCTGCCTCTAACCCTAGGAAGCTCTTTGCCACCTTCTCCTCCCTGCTGAAACCTCCTCCCCATCCCCCCTCCTCCTCCCTCTCTGTGGATGACTTCGTCAACCATTTTGAAAAGAAGGTTGACGACATCTGATCCTCGTTTGTTAAGTCAAATGACACTGCTGGTCCTGCTCACACTGCCCTACCCTATGCTTTGACTTCTTTCTCCCTCTCTCTCCAGATGAAATCTTGCGACTTGTAGACTGGCCAGCCGCCCAATTACCTGCCCGCTTGACCCTATCCCCTCCTCTCTTCTCCAGACCATTTCCGAAACCTTCTCCCTTACCTCACCTCGCTCATCAACTCATCCTTGACCGCTGGCTATGTCCCTTCCGTCTTCAAGAGAGCGAGAGTTGCACCCCTTCTCAAAAAACCTACACTCGGTCCCTCCGATGTCAACAACTACAGACCAGTATCCCTTCTTTATTTTCTCTCCAAAACTCTTGAGTGTGCCGTCTTTAGCCAACTCTCTTACTATCTCTCTCAGAATGACCTTCTTGATCCAAACCAGTCAGGTTTCAAGACTGGTCATTCAACTGAGACTGCTATTCTCTGTGTCACGGAGGCTCTCCGCACTGCTAAAGCTACCTCTCTCTCCTCTGCTCTTGTCCTTCTAGACCTGTCTGCTGCCTTTGATACTGTTAACCACAGATCCTCCTCTCCACCCTCTCCGAGTTGGTTATCTCCGACGATGGCTCACTCTTGGATTGCGTCCTACCTGACAGGTCGCTCCTACCAAGTGGCGTGGCGAGAATCTGTCTCCGCACCACGTGCTCTCACCACTGGTGTCCCCCAGGGCTCAGTTCTAGGCCCTCTCCTATTCTCGCTAATAACCAAGTCACTTGGCTCTGTCATGTCCTCACATGGCCTCTCCTATCATTGCTACGCAGACGACACACAACTAATCTTCTCCTTTCCCCCCTTCCTGACTAACCAGGTGGCGAATCGCATCTCTGCATGTCTGGCAGACATATCAGTGTGGATGACGGATCACCACCTCAAGCTGAACCTCGGCAAGACTGGAGCTGCTCTTCCTCCCGGGGAGGACTGCCCGTTCCATGATCTCACCATCACGGTTGACAACTCCGTTGTGTCCTCCTCCCAGAGTGCAAAGAGCCTTGGCAACACCCTGTCGTTCTCCACTAACATCAAGGCGGTGAGCCGATCCTGTAGGTTCATGCTCTACAACATTCGGAGAGTACAACCCTGCCTTACACAGGAAGCGGCACAGGTCCTAATCCAGGCACTTGTCATCTCCCGTCTGGATTACTGCAACTCGCTGTTGGCTGGGCTCCTTGCCTGTGCCATTAAACACCTACAACTCATCCAGAATGCCGCAGCCCGTCTGGTGTTCAACCTTCCCAAGTTCTCTCACGTCACCCTGCTCCTACGCGCACTCCACTGGCTTCCAGTTGAAGCTCGCATCTGTTACAAGACCATGGTGCTTGCCTACGGAGCTGTGAGGGGAACGGCACCTCCGTACCTTCAGGCTCTGATCAGTCCCTACACCCAAACGAGGCATTGCGTTCATCCACCTCTGGCCTGCTGGCCCCCTACCTCTGCGGAAGCACAGTTCCCGCTCAGCCCAGTCAAACTGTTCGCTGCTCTGGCACCCCAATGGTGGAACAAGCTCCCTCACGATCGCCAGGACAGCGGAGTCACTCACCACCTTCCGGAGACACTTGAAACCCCACCTCTTTAAGGAATACCTGGGATAGGATAAAGTAATCCTTCTACCCCCCCCTTACCCCACCCCAAAGAAATAAAAAAAACATATTGTAAAGTGGTTATCCCACTGGCTATAAGGTGAATGCACCAATTTGTAAGTCACTCTGGATAAGAGCGTCTGCTAAATGACGTAAATGTAAATAAAAATGAGTCCAGGCTGAAGATGCAAGAGATTACTACTGTCAGAGTTTACACTACCCCAACAGTGTCTGGGTGTTCACACAGTGGTACAGAGTCGTACAAAAACCTCCCTCAGTCAGACTGCACAGTGACTGTACTGCTACAGCTGGGACCTACTGCAGGTGCTGAGGGGAGGAGATGATCCAGTACAATGACACAGTGTGTAGTAGAGCTGAACAACAATAGAGTCAAACTAGAGCTATGTCTAGAAGACCTTAGATCATAACTGATCACTAAATGTTTCTCCTGACCATTAACTACATGTTGACTCTGTTGAGTAACTCACGGAAAACCATCAACTAATCTGAATAGAGATGATGTGCAATGATCAAACCCCTAAAGATGACCTGTGTTTTGAATAGCTAGAATTTAATCCACTTGATTCAAACACATACAAGGAAGCCGTTAAACATTACCCATACATCCTCTTTCATACCACTGTGGTAGTTCCAGAGAGCAGCAGGTGAAGCAGGAGACTGGAGACGTATGATCTGTGGAGATCTCCCCTGTAGAGGTGGTCCTCTGTAGCTCAGCTGGTAGAGCACGGCGCTTGTAACGCCAAGGTAGTGGGTTCGATCCCCGGGACCACCCATACACAAAAAAAAAATGTATGCACGCATGACTGTAAGTTGCTTTGGATAAAAGCGTCTGCTAAATGGCATATTATTATTATTAGAGCACAGCCAATCAGCAGCATCACATATTCAACACATAGACTGCAGTTACTAACCCTGACCACTGGAGGAAGACAGAAAGCAGATACTATCTGCTCTAATAACACAGTAATAACAATATGCTCCACTTGTAGATGTCTAAAGTCATTATATCAGTCCCCATTCAGCACGTATATCAGAAACCATTTCAGTGATTACATAGATATCATGTTTCTACATCAAATCAGTCTGACTGTCCAGGAAGACTACTTACATGTAGGGCACTTTACTGAATAATGGTGGATGGGGAGAAGACCAGAAGATTATTTGCATAGTGATGATGCTCTGCATAGACAGCACATGCTTCAGTGGTCTGGGAGTGTTTATATCCCTGTGAGTTTAACACTTCATGACTGAGAGCTGTCCTTCATGACAACAGAACCCACAACAACCATGACTTTTATCACCATCTTCATCTGGATATTTGCCCTCTGTCTCCAAGGTAATATATTTTACAGAAAATTACCCGGACAATTGCAATATTACGCTATATAACCTCATTACAGTTTAATTTCATATGCTACATGGAAAAATGTATTAACAATTGAATGCTACTTCTACATGCCATCTCTGTTTCAGAATCCAGAGGCCAGGTCACTGTAACTCAGACCCCTGCAGTGAAAGCTGTTCTCCCAGGACAGACAGTCTCTCTGAACTGTAAAACCAGCAGTGATGTCTATAACAATAACCGTCTAGCCTGGTACCAACAGAAACCTGGAGGAGCTCCTAAACTCCTTATTTACTATGCTACAACACTTCAGTCTGGGACTCCATCTAGATTCAGTGGTAGTGGAACTCATAGTGACTTCACTCTGACCATCAGTGGAGTCCAGGCTGAAGATGCAGGAGATTACTACTGTCAGAGTTTCCACTACCCCAACAGTGTCTGGGTGTTCACACAGTGATACAGAGCCGTACAAAAACCTCCCTCAGTCAGACTGCACAGTGACTGTACTGCTACAGCTGGGACCTACTGCAGGTGCTGAGGGCGAAGAGACAGTGACATGGAACACTGATCAGTAGAGGAGGTCAACTATGACATGTGACAATATTGTTAGAAAGCAATCATTCAGTTCACATGACCATCATCATCATCATTAACATCATCATCATGGTTTTAACTTGTTATATTTGTCATGGCCTTTAAGTGTGTATAACATTTATTTGAAGTTTTGAAACACATTACCTGTCAATATGTAAAGCAAGATCTACAGATGTAAAACAAAAGGTGTTCTGACCTCAACATTACTTCAACGTTACAATCACTTCTGCCCCCCAAAACAAGTCCCAAAATGGACCTCAACCAAATGTCTGATTTAAATTGTTATATTAACTGTTTTCATGAGCAGGTTACTGACTGTTAGATCTGTGAATGAGACATGGTGCTGGATTCAAATATGAGACACATGTACACTACATACTACTATGTAAAGTATAATATCCATTTTATCTGTAATTAATTACATGGTAGCATATCTGTTATGAGTCCCTCCCTGAATCCACCATAGAGGTTAAGACCAGTCCACTCCCTCACATCTGGCCCAGTCCAGGGTATTACAGGTAGTGAAACTGTTCAACTACTAGACTGGTATCTGTGGGAGTGAAACTGAGATTTGCATAGACAGGGCTGGGTGCTTCTGCTTGTCCCAGAATAGAGCAGCACTGTTACCAGATGTTCACTCTGTTCCCAGGGGGTTGGAGGTAGAGAAGACTGTCACTACAGCAGCGTTTCCCAAACTCGGTCCTCTGGACCCCAAGGGGTGCACGTTTTGGTTTTTGCCCTAGGTTTACACAGCTGATAAAAAATGATAAGCTAATCATTCGAGCTTTGATAATTTGAATCAGCTGTGTAGTGTTAGGGTAAAAAACTAAATGTGCACCCCTTGGGGTCCCGAGGACCGAGTTTGGGAAACACTGCTACATATTGAAGTAGTACCACTTGTAATATTTGTAATTTAAAAATATATATATTTAGCGTCGAATCACAGCCTATAACACACGTGAGAGTCCAAGATATCGGTTGACTGTTTAATAGTTCTTATTTTATTACTGTAAAGTCTGTCAAGTCAAACATGTCTGACACAGACTCAGTATCCTTATGAATGAAGACAGTTAACTACTACCATGGCAGAAACTCTTCTATTATATCATAGTATATTGTGATAGTATTAAATATTGGTCAATTATGATGTTAGAGTGAGTTTTAGACTTGACAGTTTTTAAAGACAACATTAATCAGCCTTACTGAATACATATTTTTCCACAATATTGCAAATATACAGTATCTATGATTCAGTTTATTAATAAAAACAACAAAAATATGCATTCCAAAAAGAAATCTTTATTTAAATCCATTATCACAAAATCGAAGCATCAAAGCAAACATGATAGTGAATAAAAGCAGATCACATTAAATCTAAAACTAACAATCTCAATCTACAGAATGGATTGACACATGATCACTAAATCAGAGAACGACTGATTTTAGAAAAAAGCAAGTCAAAGCAGAGGAACCAGCATCCTCTCTCCACAGAGGTGTGACTGAGGGGTCCTACCCAGAACAGTCAGCCCTCCTCAGGGTCTTTGTGACTGGAGTCTGGGATTTCTGCTGGGCTTCACAGGTCACCTCTCCTGCCTTGGTCCACTCCTGGGCAGTGAGAGTCAGGGTGCTGCTCCAGCTGTACAGGCCGTCCTTCTCCAGGACCCCGGGACTGGCCTCCTGCTTCTTGCTGGTCCCGTCCACTTTCCAGCTCATGGTCCAGTCTGAGGGGAAGCCCTTGTTGGCCAGACACGTCAGTGTGGCAGTTGTTGTACTGGACAGCTCCTCACTAGAGGGGGGCAGGACGGTGAGGGTGGGGGAACTGTTACCTGGAACAAACAGAACACATCAACTAAGTAACTACATCAAGTACAGTTACAGTAAGAGATTATCTTCAGCAAAGGACACATCAAAATAAAGTGATTTGGAAATGCCTTCTAAATATTAATGTAAAAGTTAGATTGGTAAAAGATGTGGATAAAACACAAACTGTAATATGATAAAGCAGATTAATGAACCGAACAAGTATTAAATAAGTAGAGTTACAAGTCATATAGCATCAGTTATACATGTCATACAGATATTATTTAGGAATTGATCTGATCAGAATAGCCTTCTCATATTCATAGTATTTGCAAAATCTGAGCATAAATTAGTTTTAATCACATTTCAACCATGTTAGTTCATGAAGTTGGTTACAAACATAACTGAGACCTTTTGTCTTCACACTAACAGTGAAGGCTACCATGAACTCAATACAACAATAATGACTACTATATCCAATGCTATTAAATAGTGATCCTACCAAAATTAAGAGTTATAGTCTGCAATCATACAAATCAGACAAAAATAAACCTACAATTTAACATTTCGATTCAATACAATTTTATTAGAACGAAGGGTCAGTCAAAAGCAATTAAAACATTTTGAAAATCTAAAATCGCAATATTTTCATAGAGACAGAGTGTAAGAATAACATACTTCCAGGGGCGGTGTGTTCAATAGGGCGATATGGGCGACACACTGCCAAACGGGAAAAGGAAGGGATTTTTTTTCTAATCAATTATATCACGGCAACAGTAGTTATCAGTGTTGTAATCTAGACGTCTGATCTGACTGCCACTAAATGTCCATTGTCCAATCAGGCTAAAGTCGTGCTTCAAATGGCCCCCCCCCCTTTTGGGGCGATTTCAGTCAGGTTGAAAATCGCCCAGAAGTCTGTCATAGACTCCCATGTAAAATCTATTTTTTTCAAATATCAGAGCTTTCAATACAATCTCTATGGGTTTCTGAGGGCTTGCACTTACGCGCTTTCGTCATACGTAACACATATCCATGAACGTAACTAAGAAAAGAGCGGGTAGCAGCGTCAATCAATTCACTACTATCAAAATGGCTAGGCTTCAGTCCAACTCGATTGTGTCTTTGAAAGAAGTTCCTTTTTGTCGGCGAACAAATTAAGATAAATTGGCAACGAAACTATTAGGACCTCCCAGACCAAATTTAATAATTCAACAGGTTTCTACTAAAGGGGGGAAGTCCTACACCCGAGGATTTTCCAAAAATTGGTATGAACGGAAAACCTGGCTAGCAGGCTGCGATGTAGCTAATGCAGTTTTCTGCTACCCCTGCTTACTGTTTAACCCTGAAGGCGGCACGGCAGACAGCACCGCTTGGACAGCGACTGGTGTAACCGACATGCACCATCTTTCAGAAAAAATTAAGAAACATGAGCTGTCAAAGACCCACATGGATAGCTGTTTGAGATTGTCAGCTTTGGGAATAGTGAATATTGCCACTCAACTGGATGAGGGATACAGGCTAGCTGTCCGCCGCCACAACGATGAGGTTAGCAAGAACCGCCATATCCTCAGCCGGCTAATCCAGTGTGTTAAGTTTTGCGGAGTGTTTGAGTTAGCTTTGCGAGGCAAAGATGAAACTGAGGGCTCCACCAACCCTGGTATTTTTCTTGGACTTGTCAACTTTGTGGCACAATTAGATGAGGTGTTTGATGACCATCTTAAAAATGCTAAAGTTTTCAAGGGCACATCAAAGACCATTCAAAACGAGCTACTGGAGTGTATGCTAGCGGTCACGAAGGAACATATTGTGGAGGAGGTGAAGTCTGCGAACTTCGTAGCTATCCAAGCTGACGAGACCACGGATGTTTCTACACAGACACAGTTGGTGCTTGTGCTGAGGTACATAGATAGCAAGCACAAAGTGCAGGAGCGCTTTTTTGAGTTCCTTCCCATCTCGGAATCAACCTCAGTCTCAATCGCCAGTGTACTTTTGGGAGACTGAACGGACTTTTTGCCGATGACGAGAAAGTCAAACTCATTGCGCAAGCTTCACGATGGAGCCAGTGTGATGAGGGGAGAGAAGGCAGGTGTGCAGCAGAAGGTGCGTGAGCATTTCAAGAATGCCCATTACGTGCATTGCTATGCGCATCAGCTGAATTTGATCATGCATCAAGCTACTTCTCGCATCAAAAAAGTGAACATTTTCTTTTCCGATCTGAGCGGGATTACAACTTTTTTCCCGGTCACCCAAACGCACCAGCATTCTTGACCAGACTGTTGCACGAAGACTGCCCAGACCTTCATCCACACGGTGGAACTTCAACAGCAGAGTCGTGAACACTGTCTACGAGAATCGAGACGACATCATAGAATGTTTTGAAGCCATCCGGACGGGTTCATTGGGTTCATTTGACCAGCTTACTGTGAGAGAGGCATCTGGTTACGTGAGGATGCTACATGATGAAGATTTTATTTTTTTCCTGCGGCTTTTTCACAAAATCATGCCCCACGTCGACATTCTGTACAGAAGCTACAGAAGAAGGACATCGATGCTGTCTTTATCAAACGTGCCTCGACAGCTTCACAAGCAGTGTGCAGGCCATAAGGTAAGATTAAACAATATCATTCGATCTTTCTCAAAGCAGAGCTTTATTTGAAAATGTATGCATGAAAAGGAGACTGCATTTGTGTTTGAAATCACATTATTCTCATTATATATGGCCAGTGGTGTAATCTATCTTATTTTATATACTATGTGTACTGTGCAGTGGTGCTCATAAGCTTATGATCCCATGCTAAAGTTGACTAAAAAGAGGAATACAAAAATAAAAAAATCATCTTTTGGAAATTGATCTTAATGACTTAATTAAAAAAGTTGGAAAATCCAACCTTTAAGGACACCAATTTTCTTTTCTTTTTTATTCCTCTTTTTAGTCAACTTTAGCATGGGATCACTGCTTATGATCACCACTGTATACTGTGCTGAACATCCAGGCTATGTGAGACACAAAGGCTAACTTAAACACTAAAGACTTTATGCATCCCTGCCCATTTTAAGTGGAACTTAAGTATTTGTACTATACATGGATACATTGCATATACCTGTGCATCACATACATTTACATTTTTACATTTTAGTCATTTAGCAGACGCTCTTAACCAGAGCGACTTACAGGAGCAATTAGGGTCAAGTGCCTTGCTCAAGGCACATAGACAACAATACTGTACAAAGCCAACAAACACATTGGTCTGTTTGCCTTCAGGGACTCCTCTCAACAGCAGCTGCAAGAAGCAACAGGAGCCAAAAGACCCAGAACAGCTTTGAGAGAAGAGGAGAAGCAGAGGCTGTCTGAAGAGGTCTGCAACACCATCCTGGATCACACCAAAGAAAGGTTCTCCTTCTCTGGCCACCTTGTGAGTGCTACCTTACTGCAAGCAGACATGTTTGAAAGGTACTGCCATTCATTTCCTGATGAGGCTCTGAATGCCACTGTGAATGCATACCCCATGCTGAGCAAGGCAAAGCTCAAGACAGAACTATCTCTGATCTATGAGAATCCTGAATTCAAGGGTGGCTGTGGTGCACTGGCACTGTACCAGGTTCTCATGAGCTACAACCTCCAGGAGACGTTCTCTGAGACTGTGACTCTGTTGAACATCCTCATAACTACTCCCATGACAACAGCTGAAGCTGAGAGATGTTTCTCAACTTTGACACGAGTTAAGACATTCCTCGCGAAATTCAATGGGCCAGGAACGTCTGAATGCACCTGGCCATGCTTTCCATGGAGAGGGAACTAGTCCTCAGCATGCCTGATTTCAATGAGAAAGTAATTGAACGCTTTGCTGTATTGAAACAGAGAAGAGAACAGTTTGCAGTACAAGTAATGTAGCCTCTCTCTCTCTTTGTCCCTCCCTGTCTGTCTCTTTAACACACACACGCCCAAATCAGTTCACAGTTGATGTTGTTTAAAAATAGTTTTTTTTCATTTTTAAAAAAAGTAATAAAATAAAAAAATCTGTTCATGTTCATTTTACAAATCTATACAATTGGCCAGAATATGGTTGTTCATATTTACAAATCTATACAATTGGCCAGAATATGGTTGTTCATTTTTACAAAGCCATACAGATAGCTGTGTTTACCTTTTCTAGAAATTACTTTCAAATTCTGTTTTCATTCTTATTTCATTTGTTTATGGAAATGCATATTGTTTATGCAGTGTTGAGGAATGTGAAAGAACACCTTTGATTATTTTTACTGTGATAACTTATTTTGATTTTGTAAGCCAACACTTTTGAGATCAGTCAATAAATGCTTCTGGTATTGACTTATATGCTGCCCCTGTCTTCATGTTGTTGCTGGACATATCTTTTTAAAAATGTGTGTAGGTCACCTAAATCATCAGAAAAATTGCCCCCCCTGAGAATTTTTTCAGGAGCCGCCACTGCATACTTCATAAGTGTAATCAGAAAGAAATATCAAGTGAGCTTGTTACTTACTTCCAACATCTAGTCTGGTGCCGCTACCAAAAGTGTCCCACAGTGATACAATCCCTATTACTGATCGTACAAAAACCTCTCTGTGTTGTGATGCTGCAGCTGTTACAGTGAAGATCACTCATACAGAATCATAATCAACACAAATACACTTTAACATCTTCCAGGTAGAACAAACACTTTATATAAGCTGTTTCTAGATAATACAAATTTGATTTGTATCTTAAAACCAGATATTAGTATTTTTTCCTTCCTCTGTGTATCAGATGTTCTCCTAGTCTGTAAGTACTGTCCAGCATTAGCTCCAGTGTTGCTAGTATTCCTCCATATTGTCCATATGAAAGACAACAGCAGCAGCAGTACTGATAGTGATCCATGTTGTATATTCCTTTATTAAAGATGTTGATCTCAGATTTAACAGTTGTGGTAAAGTCACAGACAGACAACACTACCAGAGGAATCCTACTGTCACGATCGTCGGTGAGAGAGGACCAAGGCGCAGCGTTGAAGGTGAACATATCCTTTTATTTACTGATCAAAACAATAAACGATAACGTGACGTCTACGGTTTAACACAAACCGAAATGAACAAGAAACCACAAACACAAAGTGCAAGACAGACAGTTAAATATGGCTCCCAATCAGAGACACCCAGCTGACACTCGTTGCCTCTGATTGGGAGTCACTCAGACCAACATAGAAAAATAAACATAGACTTACACACCCTGGCTCAACATAACATAGTCCCCAGAGCCAGGGCGTGACAGTACCCCCCCAAAGCGCGGACTCCGACCGCGCGCCAAACAACCACAACAGGGGAGGGACCGGGTGGGCACTCCGCCTCGGCGGCGGATCCGGCTCCGGACACGACCCAGGCACGGGTTGTGCTGGACTGACGACGCGCACCCCTGGCTTGGTGCGTGGAGGAGGAACGGGCCTTACCAGGCTGACGACGCACACCGTAGGCTTGTGCGTGGAGCAGGGACAGGCCGGACTGGGCTGACGAAGCACACCCCTGACTTGGTGCGGGGAGCAGGAATGAGCCGGACCGGGCTGACGACGCGCACCACTGACTTGGTGCGGGGGAGCTTGGATGGGCCAGACTGGGCTGGCGAGCGCACCACCGACTTGGTGCGGAGAGCAGGAACGGGCCGGACAGGGCTGACGCGAACGCACCACAGACTTGGTGCGGGGAGCAGGAATGGGCCGGACTGGGCTGGCGCGCGCACCACAGACTTGGTGCGGAGAGCAGGAACGGGCCGGACAGGGCTGGTGACGCGCACCACAGACTTGGTGCGGGGAGCAGGAATGAGCCGGACCGGGCTGACGACGCGCACCACTGACTTGGTGCGGGGAGCTTGGATGAGCCGGACTGGGCTGGCGACGCGCACCACAGACTTGGTGGGAGTGGCAGGAACAGGCCGGCCCATACTGGGAACACACACCACTGGCCCTACGTGGGGATCAGGAACAGGCCGGACCGGACTGGCAACACACGCCAGTACCTCTCGCCGTGCCTCTACAACCTCCTTCCCCCTGGTGACCAGTGACTCCCGTAACCTGGCGTCCTCCTCTGCCAATCCGCTGGGCCGCTCTGCCGCGGTCTCCTGCTGGCCCGACGTCGTGAGCCCCCCCCTAAAAAATTTCTGGGGGTCTCTCCTCCCCGTGGGCCAGGCCTCCATCATTCTCGCCAGACTCTCACCCCACTGCTCCAAAGTCCAACCTCTCTCCTCTTCTCTTGGCTTGGCCCAGTCGAGACTCCTACTCAACTGCTCCCAAGTCCATCCTCTCTCTTCTTCACGCTGCTTAGTCCTGTTATGGTGGTTTCTTCTGCTGATTCCATGGAATGATGCGTGATTCTGTCAGAGTGGTGTGTGTGGATGAGTGAAAGGAATCAAGCGCAGGAACAAGGATGACTTCAACAGACTTTAGTAAGGTCCAACACAGGAAAAATGAGTCGCCAACCCAACCGGGGCGGCGCGAACAATTACGCACAAACACAGTGCGGAAAAAAACAAGAAAAGCGCACGCAGTCGAACTCGAAAAAATACAACAACGAGAGATACAAACTCCTCGGAGGCAGGCTGACAATTAACAATCACGCATAACACCTGACCCAAACAAACGAAACTAAATAGGGAACACAATCAAACACAAACAAGGGACAGGTGTTACAAAGAGACAAAACCAAACGAACATGAAACATAGAACGGTGGCAGCTAGTACTCCGGAGACGACGACCGCCGAAGCCTGCCCGAACAAGGAGAAGGAGCAGCCTCGGCCGAAACCGTGACACCTACCAGCTTTAGTTTAGAGAAGTGTTCACTAACTGATTAGAGGAACTTACATAAGAGACCAAGCATGAGTGAACAGACAGTTAATTATGTCTGATCATCATCAGAATAAAAATAAATGGTGGTGTGACATAAAAGTTGCCATACATTAGTTATTTGAGTAAAAGTTGCTGTTTGATGTTAGAGCGTTGGCCTAGTTACCAAAAGGCTGCTAGTTCAAATCCCCAGGACGACATGGCGAAACATCTGTCGATGTGCCCTTTAGCAAGGCACTTAACCCTAATTGCTCCAGGGTCGCCGTTTATAATGGCAGATGCTGGCCGTGACCCCACTCTCTGAGGATGTCTCAGGGGGAGTTGGGATATCCAATCCCCGTATAATACACATGTGTGAAATAGGACAAATATAAGCACCCACCTAATTACTATTATTAGAAAAGCAAACTTATGCAAGATAATTATATTCTTATGATGGGAGCCTACTTGGAAACTGAAATAGATTTGAAACACTCATTTGCATAATGCATCTGCTCTAAGAGTGTTTATAGCGCTGTGAGTTTAACACTTGATGACTGAGAGCTGTCCTTCATGACAACAGAACCCACAACAACCATGACTTTTATCACCATCTGGACACTTGCTTTCAAGGTGGTACTACTACTCCTCCTCCTCCTCCTCCTCCTCCTCCTGACAGGGAGACTAGCTGGAGGAGAGAGGCGGGTCAGCTACCACAACTCTATAGTAGGAGAGGAGAGGGGAGAAGAGGAGTGGAGAGGGTCATCAACTACTACTATTACTACTACTACTACTACAATAACAAAAACAACAACAACAACTACTACTACTACTACTACTACTACTACTACTACTACAACAACAACAACTACTACTACTTCTACTACAACAACTACTACAACTACTACTCCTATTACTACTATTACTACTACAACTACTACAACTACTGAGGAGAGGAGGAGTGGAGAAGAGAGGGGAGAAGAAGAGAGGAGAGGGTCGGCTACTACTATAACTACTACTACTACTACAACAAAAACAACAACAACTACTACTACTACTATTAATGTTTTAAGATCTCTTTTAAATATTTCCACATTTTCAGCCCCCTCGGGTTCTCTGGCAGGCTATACCTGAGGCTGGGGGCATAATAACTAAAGGCTGCCTCTCAATGTCTCTTCGTCCTAGGCTTTGGGATAGTTAAAAGGCCACTGCCAGAGGACCTGAGGGACCTACTGGGAACATAACTTAAAAGCATGTCTGACATGTATTGGGGTGCACAATCGTGGATTGATTTAAAAAACAATCTTAAAATTAATTCTAAAACTCACAGGCAGCCAGTGCAGAGATCTTTAAAGCGCTGTAATGTGTACTCTACGTCTGGTCTTGGTCAGTGCCCGTGCTGCAGCATTCTGTATGTTTTGCAGTTGACCAATGGCTTTCATGGGTAGACCAGACAGGAGAGCATCACAGCAGTCAAGCCTGCTTGTATTGAAAGCATTGATGAGTGTCTCTGTATCAGTCTGAGAGCGAAATGGCCGCATCTTGGCAATGTTCCTCAGGTGGTAAAAAGCTATTTTGGTCACATTCCTAATGTGTGAATCAAATTTTTATTCAGAATCTAAAATAACACCTAGGTTTTTTTAGCTGGTGTTTTATCTTTATTGCCCGTTAATTAAAATGTGTGACTAGATTCTCTCTCTGTTATTTGGCTCCAACAATAAGTACCTCCGTGTCACGCCTGACATAGAGTTCAGCTAGTTGGTTTGGTCAGGGTGTGAGTATCTATGTAATGTGTAATTCTATGTGGAGATCTAGTATGTTTAGATCTATATTGGCCGGGTGTGGTTCCCAATCAGAGGCAGCTGTCGATCGTTGTCTCTGATTGGGGATCATACTTAGGTAGCCTGATTGCCTACCTTAGTTGTGGGATCTTGACTCGTGTTTGGCTTGTTGTGTGTAGCCACTGTTGAGCTTCGCGTTACGTTGCTTTTGTTGTTTTGTCTAGTGTTTATTCGTTCTAATAAACATGTACGCATACCACGCTGCACCTTGGTCTGACCCGTCTCTCAATGAACGTAACAGAAGATCCCACCAAACAAAGACCAAGCAGCGTGCCCAGGAGAAGCATAAATCATGGACTTGGGAGGAGATATTAAATGGTAAGGTTTCATGGACATGGGAAGAGATCCATGCTGGGATGGATCACCTTCCTTGGGAGCAGACAGAGGCAGCAAGGGAGGAGAAACGGCAACTTAAAAAGACTTGGTCACGAAGAAAGCCTGAGAAGCAGCCCCAATACATTTTTTGGGGGGGCACACGGGGTGGACGACGAGGTAGCAGGAGGCCGTGAAAGTGCTGACTGTAGAGGAGGAGGCCGCTATTTTAGAGGTCCTCCAAGACCTGCGGATCTGCAGTTTAAGAGAGGAGGCCACCACATTACGGGGGCTGATAGTGAGAATAGAGCAGGAGAGCTCCCTTCAAGAGGAGGCGCTGCAGGAGGCCCGTAGGGAGAAGGAAGTAGTGGATGCACGGAGAGAGGAGCTGGTCAGGCAAAAAAAGGAGTGTGTGTTCATTGAGGAACCAAGGTATGCGGAGATACGCACTGTGTCACCAGTGTGCATTCACAGCCCAATGCGTCTTGTGCCAGTGCCCCGCACGTGTCGTGCGAATGTGGGCATCCAGCCAGGACGGGTTGTGCCAGCTGTACACTCCAGACCTCCAGTACGCCTCCACGGTCCAGTATATCCTGCTCCGGTTCTACGCACTGTGTCACCAGTGCGCCTCCCCAGCCTGGTACGCCCCGTACCTGCTCCCCGCACCAAACCAGTGGTGCGCATATCCAGTCCAGTACGACCCGTACCTGCTCCCTGCACCAAACCAGTGGTGCGTGTATCCAGTCCGGCACGGCCCGTGCCTGCTCCTCGCACCAGACCAGTGGTGCGTGTTCCCAGTCCGGCACAGCCCGTACCTGCTCCCTGCACCAAACCAGTGGTGCGTGTATCCAGTCCGGCACAGCCCGTGCCTGCTCTCGCACCAAACCAGTGGTGCGTGTCGCCAGCCCCGGCACGCCCGTGCCTGCTCCTCGCACCAGACCAGTGGTGCGTGTTCCCAGTCCCGGCACAGCCTGTGCCTGCTCCTCGCACCAAACCAGTGGTGTGAGTCTCCAGTCCGGCACGGCCCGTGCCTGCTCCTCGCACCAGACCAGTGGTGCGTGTTCCCAGTCCGGTGCGGCCCATGCCTGTTCCTCGCACCTGACCAGTGGTGCGTGTCCGCAGCCCGGTAAGCTTCTCCACTCCAGTGCCAGAGCAGTCCGCTCCACCGGGGCCCAGTCCAGCTCTGATCAGCTGCTCCAGTCCAGTGCCAGAGCAGTCCACTCCACCGGGGTACAGTTCAGCTCCGGTCAGCGGATCCACTCTGGAGCCAGAGCAGTCCGCTCCACCGGTGCCTAGTCCAGCTCCGGTCTGCGGCTCCACTCCGGAGCCAGAGCAGTCCGCTCCACCGGGGTCCAGTTCAGCTCCGGTCAGCGGCTCCACTCCAGGCCCAGACGTCAGCCCCTCTCCAGGTTCGGGCCTCCCACACCAGGGTCCAGACAGGGCTTGGTGCATCGTGGGAGGAAGGAGAGGGGAAGGATCGCGCCGAGGTCCAGACCAGACCAGACCAGGGGTGCAACGGGGGGGGCAAAGAGGGAGAGGTCATCACGCCCGGAGCCGGAGCCGCCTCCGAGGCTGAATGCCCACCCGGACCCTCCCCTAATGAGTCAGGTTGGTGCGGCCGGAGTATGCACCCTTGGTGGGGTGAGGTACTGTCAAGCCCTGGCATAGAGTTCGCTAGTTGGTTTGGTCAGGGTGTGAGTATCTATGTAATGTGTCATTCTATGTGGAGATCTAGTATGTTTAGATCTATATTGGCCGGGTGTGGTTCCCAATCAGAGGCAGCTGTCGATTGTTGTCTCTGATTGGGGATCATACTTAGGTAGCCTGGTTGCCTACCTTAGTTGTGGGATCTTGACTCGTGTTTGGCTTGTCGTGTGTAGCCACTATTGAGCTTCACGTTACGTTGCTTTTGTTGTTTTGTCTAGTGTTTATTCATTCTAATAAACATGTACGCATACCACGCTGCACCTTGGTCTGACCCGTCTCTCAACGAACGTGACACTCCGTCTTGTCTTGATTTAGCTGGAGGAAATTGTGAGCCATCCAAGTATTTAAATAACTAATACAGTCTAATAATTTATCCATGGAGTTGAAATCCTCTGGTGCCACAGAAATGTAAAGTTGTGCATCGCTGCGCAGCAGTGAAAATCAATGTGGTGCTTCCTGATAACGGTTCCATATGGTAACATATGTAAACTGAACAGTACTGAAACCAAAATCGAACCTTGTAGAATGCCACCTGTGATTTGTATTTTCTCTTAATTATGGTCACCAAGGGTGTCTAAAAACTCTCGACAGGTTAAATAGGTCCTCAACCAATTCAGAACTGGACCGGAGAGGCCAACCCACCTCTCCAGTCTGTCCAGAAGGACATCATGGTCAACAGTACAATAGGGACTGATAGTACTGAAGTACTAGTGTAATACAATAGGGACTGATAGTACTGAAGTACTAGTATAATACAATAGGGACTGATAGTATTGAAGTACTAGTAAAATACAATAGGGACTGATGGTAATAAAGCACTAGTATTATACAATAGAGTATAATACTAGTAAACGCCTATTTACTATGCTAAAACACTTCAGTCTGGGACAATTGCAATATTAGGCTATATAACCTCATTACAGCTTAATTTCATATGCTACATGGAAAAATGTATTAACAATTGAATGCTATTTCTACATGACATCTCTTTTCAGAATTGAGAGGCCAGGTCACTGTAACTCAGACCCCTGCAGTGAAAGCTGTTCTCCCAGGACAGACAGTATCTCTGAACTGTAAAACCAGCAGTGATGTCTATAGCAAAAACTATCTAGCCTGGTATCAACAGAAACCTGGAGGAGCTCCTAAACTCCTTATTTACTATGCTACAACACTTCAGTCTGGGACTCCATCTAGATTCAGTGGTAGTGGATCTCATAGTGACTTCACTCTGACCATCAGTGGAGTCCAGGCTGAAGATGCAGGAGATTACTACTGTCAGAGTTTCCACTATCCCAATAGTGTCAGGGTGTTCACACAGTGGTACAGAGCCGTACAAAAACCTCCCTCAGTCAGACTGCACAGTGACTGTACTGCTACAGCTGGGACCTATTGCAGGTGCTGAGGGGAGGATATGATCCAGTACAATGACACAGTGTGTAGTAGAGCTGAACAACAATAGAGTCAAACTATAGCTATGTCTAGAAGACCTTAGATCATAACTGATCACTAAATGTTTATCCTGACCATTAACTACATGTTGACTCTGTTGAGTAACTCAAGGAAAACCATCATCCAATCTGAAAAGAGATGATGTGCAATGATCAAAATCCCTAAAGATGACCTGTGTTTTGAATAGCTAGAATTTAATTAACATGATTCAAACACATACAATATAGCCCACAAACATTACCCATACATCCTCCTTTACACCACTGATGTGGTAGTACCAGAGAGCAGCAGGTGAAGCAGGAGACTGGAGACATCAGAGCTCTGGAGATCTCCCCTTTAGAGCTGTCATTTAGTGGCATCACACGGTCCACACACAGACTGCAGTTACTAACCCTGACCACTGGAGGGAGACAGAAAAGAGTGTCTGGTCTAATAACACATAAATAACGATATGCTTATAATCATTATATCAGTCCTCATTCATCACATATATCAGTGATTACATAGCTATCATGTTTCTACATCACATCACACAAGATTTATTAATAAGTCTGATTTTCAGGAAGACTATTCAAGCAAAAGGCCTGATTGGGTGTGGTATATGGCCAATATACCACGGCTAAGGGCTCTACTTATGCACGACGCAACGCGGAGTAACTAGGCATAGCCCTTAACTGTGGTATATTGGCCATATATCACAAACCCCTGAGGAACTTTATTGCTATTATAAACTGGTTACCAACGTATATAGAGCAATACAAATAAATGTTTTGTCATACCTGTGGGACACGGTCTCAAATACCACGTCTGTCAACCAATTAGCATTCAAGGCTCGAACCACCCAGTTTATAATGACATATAAGACACTTTGCTTTGAGATGATAAAAAATGATTGTAAGCCACTTAAACAAACTAAGGTTCTGTCAAAGCTTAACCTCTCTCCTGCCACGCCTGTCTGGAACCTTCCAGAACCTTCCCAGCATTTGATTGAGCCCAGATGAGGCTCGTTAACCAATCAAGGCCATGATTGGCTGGACAATCAGCCTCAACCTTTAAAATGCTTCTGTTCACACAGATCCCTTTAACGCCCAGTTGTTTTGAACGAGTGTGGAGGAGGACGAGGGGTTGACATTCTGTTGGATGGGAAAAGGAAGAAAGTGAAACATATTATGAATTAATATGGAGTGAGGGATTATTACTAGTCTTCCGGAAGATCTGGTGAAGGAGAAGATGATGGACTAGAAAAAAAGGAGGGACATGGAATATGTTTAGAGTAAATATGCAATGGAGGATCGCACAGAACTTTTGGAAGAGCTTGAAGAAGCAATATATCAGTCCCCATTCAGCACTTATATCAGAAATGATATCAGTGATTACATAGGTATCATGTTTCTACATCACATCACACAACATTTACTAATAAAGTCTGACTGTCCTAGAATAATATTTACATATAAGACACTTTGTATTGGCAGCACATGCTTCAGTGGTCTGGGAGTGTTTATATCCCTGTGTATCCCTGCTCCGGGCATGATCCCCACTCGCTCTCTAACCCCCCAAGGTACCCCTGGTCCGGTCTGGCCCTGCTGACCTGAGCTGGACTGCACACTGGTGGAGCGGATTGCTCTAGCTCCGGCATGAAGCAGCTGACCCGTGCTGAACCAGGCACCAGTGGAACAGGCACGGGCTGTGCCGGACTGACGACGCACACCACTGGCTTGGTGTGGGGAGCAGGAACGGCCCGAGCCGGGCTGACGACACGCACCCCTGACTTGGTGCGGGGAGCAGGAGCGGGCCGAACCGGGCTGACGAAACGCACCACTGACTTGGTGCGGGGAGCAGGAACGGGCCGAGCGGGCCGAAGGAGCGCACCACTGACTAGGTGCGGGGAGCAGGAACGGGCCGAGCCGGGCTGACGGAGCGCACCACTGACTTGGTGCGGGGAGCAGGAACGGGCCGAGCCGGGCTGACGAAGCGCACCACTGACTTGGTGCGGGGAGCAGGAACGGGCCGAGCCGGGCTGACGAAGCGCACCACTGACTTGGTGCGGGGAGCAGGAACGGGCCGAGCCGGGCTGACGACGCGCACCATTGGCCTGGTGCGGGGGAGCAGGAACAGGCCGGACCGTGTACTGGGGACACACACCACTGGTCCCTACGCAGGGTTCTGGAATGGGCCGGACCGGACTGGTAACACACCCCAGTACCTCTCGCCGTGCCTCTACACCTTCCATCCCCTCTTCGACCAGTGGCCCCCGTAACCTGGCGGCCTCCTCTGCCAACCCGCTGGGCCGCTCTGCCGCGGTCTCCTGCTGGCCCGTCGTCCACGGCGTTAGCCCCCCCCTAAAAATTTTCTGGCCGTCTCTCCTACCCGTGGACCAGGTTTCCATGTCCCTCGCCAGCCTTTCGCCCTTCTGCTTCCATGTCAAGCCCTTCTCTTCCTCACCCGGCTTGACCCAGTCGAGGAGGCGAAGGAGATCTGCTAGAGATCTCCCTGGCGATGGCTCCTGGACACGCTGCTTGGTCCAGTCTTGGTGGTGTCTTCTGTCACGATCGTCGTTAAGAGAGGAGGACCAAGGCGCAGCGTTGAATGCGAACATATTTATTTAGATAATGATCACACGAACGAAAACGTGACGTCCCTGGTTACATACACAAACCAACACGGAACAAGAAACTACAATGAATGAATGCCTAACGGCTACCTAAGTATGACTCCCAATCAGAGACAACGAGCTACAGCCGTCTCTGATTGGGAGCCACCCTGGCCAACATAGATATACAACAACTAGAACCAACACACATGAAAACTCACACCCTGGCTCAACATACTAGAGTCCCCAGAGCCAGGGCGTGACAACTGTGACTCAGACTCCTGCAGTGAAAACTTTTCTCCTATGACAGACAGTCTCTCTGAACTGTAAAACGTGCAGTAATGTGTATCAAGCAGGTTACTCTGATGCCCGTCTTGCCTGGTATCAACAGAAACCTGGAGGAACTCATGAACTCCTTATTTACCATACTAAAACACTCCATCTAGATGCAGTGGTAGTGGAACTCATAGTGACTTCACTCTGACCATCAGTGGAGTCCAGGCTGAAGATGCAGGAGATTACTACTGTCAGAGTTTCCACAACCCCAACAGTGTCTGGGTGTTCACAGATACATAAACCTCCCTCAGTCACACTGTACTGCTACAGCTGGGACCTACTGCAGGTGCTGAGGGGGATGACAGTGACATGGAACACTGATCAGTGGAGGAGGTCAACTTTGAAAATGGTTAGAAAGTGTCATCAACATCATCATCATGGTTGTAACTTGTTATATTGTCATGAACTGAAAGTGTATATAAAAATGTATTAGACGTTTTGGAACACATTACCAGTCCATATGCAGAGTAAGATCTACTGAAGTAAAAATAAAAGTAATGTTAATTCAGCATAGACAGGGCTGGGTGGTTCTGCTTGTCCCAGAATAGAGCAGCACTGTCACCAGATGTTCACTCTGACCCCAGGTGGTTGGAGGTAGAGAAGACCAGGGGAAATATAACGGAGAGGTGTAGACCACACATTGTTGAAAACCATTGCAAAAATATCTAATTTAATAAAATCATATTAGGAATTAAACATCATAAATATATATGTTATGGAAAGTAACTGTTTAGTAGTGTGAGTTCTGAGAGCAGATCTTAGAGGTTTATTATCAAATATCACTAATTATTATAACTGGTATTGGTGCTACAGTATAACAGGATCATTCAATTGTAGAAATGATTGCAGAGTATTTGTTGGATCAGATGCCCTTTAAATTCTGTTTGAAAACATGAGAGTAGCTATATGCTACAATGCTGAAATTATAAAAGAAGCTGATTGATCTAAATTAGTATGAAGTGTTCAGCCTATTCATGCGATAGTGATCACTGGAATCATGATTAAATCAATGATTGGGTTATCTTCTAATCAAAACAAGCTTCATTTGAAATCAGAGGCAAGAAGACATGTACAACATAATCTCAAAATACTTCATTTAGCACACAGCACTACTGATATTATTCACTATTATACTGTAACATTCAGCTCTAAAACACTAATGTTTCCAGAACTAGCATCATGTGGGGATTCTCTAGAACCCTACAATTGCTTATCCGGTCTCTAGACACTATATTGACTTTTCCTGAAGGCGGCTGAATCACTGGTGTCGTCGTCGTGCAGGTGTACACCTCTCCATCTTCCCAGCGTGCCTTGCTCAGGGTCAGGGTGCTACTGCGGCTGAAGTGGCCACCCTTCTCTTCTTCTGTGGTGGTCAGGACCCTATCCTTGACCTCCGCCCCGTCCACCTCCCAGCTCACCATCTCCCCCTGGGGGGAGTAGACTCTCAGCAGGCAGGCCAGTTTGGCCGAGCACCCAGAGAGTTACTCAGTGGACAGGAGGGAGCAGAGACACTGTGTGCCTGACAGAGGGAAGAGCTGGAGAAGAGGAGAGATGATAGAGGAGAGTCAGCTACTACTACTACTAGGAGCGCTTTCCTTCAAGGAGAGAATGGCAGTCAATTGGGTGCTAGCTCGACAACATTAGCATGAATTTCGTGAACAAAAACTACAACATTACAAATATTTCCCGAGATGTGAGATAATTAACTTGTTTTCTGTAATATTGTATAGCGTTGGAATCGTGAAATTACGTACGTCCCAGGAAAATATACAGGTTTATCGACTCATACCCTGACTGAGGAGGGATTATGTTAGCAACCGCGTGATGCTCAATGACAACGTGAACGCAATTGGTCCAACAGTCTGCTGGGTTTCTCCATTCCTTGCAATGCGATTCCTATCTCCTCCTTTCTGTAATATCTCTGGTACTACAGAAGCCTACAGAAGCCAGTAGCCTATAATGTTGCAACTGGGAACTGCCTGGGAGAGGTTGTGTTTTCTCTAGCAGGAGGTAAGCTTGGCTTCTTATATGGTGTTGAGTAAAGCTTAAACCATGTATTTAGATTGTAGGTAGGTATTGTAGTTAGGTATTATAGGTAGTTTACTTAGGTAGTTATTGTAGGTTATTGTAGGTAATTATTGTAGGTAAGTATTGTATTCGACGGACCCCGGCGAAGCACGAGGCTAGCTAACCCACTACCTGGACCAACAAACTAGCTAGCTAGCGGGTAGCTACTGGTAACTTTTAGCAACTGTGGATAGTTGTTTCCAATGTTATTTCACGCTTAAGAGTACCTGTAATTAAGCCAGCTAGCTACCTACCATTCAGCTGTTTTTCTAACCTCATTATCCGAGGCATTAACGTTAGGTAGTTGGTGGCTGCTGTACTTAATTACAGCTACTGATTGCAGTCTGCCACCCAGACAGCTGGCGTCAGGTATGTTTGGCTTTATACATAGCTTGGGCTTTGTCGAGTAAGGCTTAAACTATGTATTTAGATTGTAGTTAGGTATTATAGGTAGGCATCGTGGGCTGTATATTATTAGGTATTATAGGTAGGCATCGTGGGCTGTTGTGGGTAGTTATTGTAGGTTAGCATTGTATTCGGCGGTGCCGGGTGTAGCACAAAGCTAGCTAGCTAGCTAACTCACCTCCTGGACTAGCTGGCGAGTAGCTATTAGCAACGGTAGCAACTAAATACAATATCCTTTTAGCCAGCTACATTTGTTCGCAGCGCCGCCGTTATTCAAACAAAGTCAACACAGCAGCCATTGCTAGCTAGCCAACACGACCAGCTAGCTGTACTGTAGCAGCTAAATACAATATATTTGTGCTAGCTAGCCAACGTTTAATTATTGCTGCGTTATGAAAGGAACTAGACACGGACACGAATTATCTGTTTAGTGTGTTAACACACTATTGGTAGGTTGTTGTAACCAAGTATTGGTGCTAAACTGTGTGTTATTGGATGCTAGCATGCTAGTTAGCTATAGCGTCATAGTTAGCTAGCTGAATAAAGTAAGTTGAGTCTATTCCTTGAAACATTGAACCGCTATAGTTCACAACAATTCTAATTTCTAAAGTGGAAGTTGGGAGAGTTTTATTCGGGTGGTTCAGTGAAACAATTATAGTTTCTGAGGTGAAGTTGGGAGAGTTATATTTGGGAGTTTTGGTTTTTACTCTCTCCTTTCCCAGATGTTTAGTTCATTTCATTCCGATCTCCTCTGCATTATTGTAGCCATTTGCTACAGCCTGTCAACTATGCCTCTGCCTATCCCTGTTCTCTCCTCTCCGCACAGGCTACACAAACGCCTCACACCGCGTGGCTGCTGCCTCTCTAACCTGGTGGTCCCTGCACGCACCCCACACCTGGAGTTCCAGGTCTCAGGCAGCCTCTGGAACTGCCGTTCTGCTGCCAACAAGGCTGACTTCATCCCAGCCTATGCTACCCTCCAGTCCCTCGACTTCCTGGCGCTGACGGAAACATGGATTACCACTGAAAACAATGCTACTCCTACTGCTCTCTCCTCGTCTGACCATGTGTTCTCGCATACCCCGAGAGCATCTCGTCAGAGGGGTGGTGGCACAGGAATCCTCATCTCTCCCAAGTGGACATTCTCAATTTTTTCCCCTAACCCATCTGTCTATCTCCTCATTTGAATTCCATGCTGTCACAGTCACTAGCCCATTTAAGCTTAATATCCTTGTCATCTATCGCCCTCCAGGTTCCCTTGGAGAGTTCATCAATGAGCTTGACGCCTTGATAAGTTCCTTTCCTGAGGATGGCTCACCCCTCACAGTTTTGGGGGATTTCAACCTCCCTACGTCTACATTTGACTCATTTCTCTCTGACTCCTTCTTTCCACTCCTCTCCTCTTTTGACCACACCCTCTCACCGTCCCCCCCTACTAACAAGGCAGGCAATACGCTTGACCTCATCTTTACTAGATGCTGCTCTTCTACTAATCTCACTGCAACGCCCTCCATGTCTCTGACCACTACTTTGTATCCTTTTCTCTCTCGCTCTCCTCCAACACTACTCACTCTGCCCCTACACAGATGGTAATGCGCCGCCGCAACCTTCGCTCTCTCTCTCCCACTACTCTCTCCTCTTCCATCCTATCATCTCTTCCCTCTGCTCAATCCTTCTCCCTCCAATCTCCTGATTCTGCCTCCTCAACCCTCCTCTCCTCCCTTTCTGCATCCTTTGACTCTCCGTGTCCCCTATCCTCCCGGCCGGCTCGGTCCTCCCCTCCAGCTCCGTGGCTTGATGACTCATTGCGAGCTCACAGAACAGAGCTCCGGGCAGCGGAGCGGAAATGGAAGAAAACTAAACTCCCTGCCGACCTGGCATCTTTTCACTCCCTCCTCTCTACATTTTCTTCATCTGTTTCTGCTGCTAAGGCCACTTTCTACCACTCTAAATTCCAAGCATCTGCCTCTAACCCTAGGAAGCTCTTTGCCACATTCTCCTCCCTGCTGAATCCCCCCCTTTTCGTCAACCACTTTGAAAAGAAGGTTGACGACATCCGATCCTCGTTTGTTAAGTCTAATGACACTGCTGGTCCTGCTCACACTGCCCTACCCTATGCTTTGACTTCTTTCTCCCCTCTCTCTCCAGATAAAATCTTGCGACTTGTGACTGCAGGCCGCCCAACAACCTGCCCGCTTGACCCCATCCCCTCCTCTCTTCTCCAGACCATCTCCGGTGACCTTCTACCCTACCTCACCTCAATGATCAACTCATCCTTGACCGCTGGCTATGTCCCTTCCGTCTTCAAGAGAGCGAGAGTTGCACCCCTTCTCAAAAAACCAACATTCGATCCCACTGATGTCAACAACTACAGACCAGTATCCCTTCTTTCTTTTCTTTCCAAAACTATTGAGCGTGCCGTCTTTAGCCAACTCTCTTGCTATCTCTCTCAGAATGACCTTCTTGATCCAAACCAGTCAGGTTTCAGGACTGGTCATTCAACTGAAACTGCTCTTCTCTGTGTCACGGAGGCTCTCCGCACTGCTAAAGCTAACTCTCTCTCCTCTGCTCTTGTCCTTCTAGACCTGTCTGCTGCCTTTGATACTGTGAACCATCAGATCCTCCTCTCCACCCTCTCCGAGCTGGGCATCACCGGCGCGGCTCACTCCTGGATCGCGTCCTACCTGACCGGTCGCTCCTACCAAGTGGCGTGGCGAGAAGCTGTCTCCGCACCATGTGCTCTCACCACTGGTGTCCACCAGGGCTCAGTTCTAGGCCCTCTCCTATTCTCCCTATACACCAAGTC
This sequence comes from Coregonus clupeaformis, assembly GCF_020615455.1. Lineage (NCBI taxonomy): Eukaryota > Metazoa > Chordata > Actinopteri > Salmoniformes > Salmonidae > Coregonus > Coregonus clupeaformis. The sequence goes on from NW_025534895.1 coordinate 98,447, forward strand.
ACTTGGCTCTGTCATATCCTCACATGGCCTCTCCTATCATTGCTACGCTGACGATACACAACTAATCTTCTCCTTTCCCCTTCTGATAACCAGGTGGCGAATCGCATCTCTGCATGTCTGGCAGACATATCAGTATGGATGACGGATCACCACCTCAAGCTGAACCTTGGCAAGACGGAGCTGCTCTTCCTCCCGAGGAAGGACTGCCCGTTCCATGATCTCGCCATCACGGTTGACAACTCCATTGTGTCCTCCTCCCAGAGTGCGAAGAGCCTTGGCGTGACCCTGGACAACACCCTGTCGTTCTCCGCTAACATCAAGGCGGTGACCCAATCCTGCAGGTTCATGCTCTACAACACATATGTCAGAGTCAAGGCCCGCGGGCCACATCCGGCCCGCGAGAAGGTTTTTTACGGCCCCTGGGATGATCTTGATTTATTATTAGAACCGGCCCGCAGACCGCAGCAAGCCGGCAGCCCGCAGATCTTTTACACGCACCAATACTACATTTCCCCACAATGCAACGGTGACGCACCGAGCAGTAGGCTGCTTCATTTCAATATTTATTGGCACAGCAGTCGTCAGCATCACAGTAAAATTAACTTTCAGATACCCATCAAAAATGGCAAAACGGAAGGTGGACACTGAGAACCGGGGGTTTCAAACAAGGTGGGAGTCGGAGTATATGTTCACGGAGGTAGCTGGAAAACCTGTGTGTCTTCTGTGTGGAGAAAGTGTGGCGGTACTGAAAGAGTATAATCTGAGACGACATTATGAAACGAAACACGCGGACAAAAACAAGAATATGGACATGGAACAAAGGCTACAAAAGGCAGAGGAATTAAAACGAGGCCTCAAATCTCGACAGGCTCTGTTCAAAAACGTGAAAGCTCACCACCAAACCTCCAAATGGAGTTGATTGACCTCCAATGCAATGATGCACTGAGGGCAAAATATGCGGCAGTGGGTGCTGCGGAGTTCGCCCGCTTTCCTCCCCGACACAATGCCCCAGCTGCGCATCCAGGCTGCTCAAACGTTGTCTATGTTTGGCAGCACATACCTGTGTGAACAACTGTTTTCTTTGATGAACCTGAACAAAACATCACACAGAAGTCGACTTACTGCTGAACACCTCCACTCAATTCTGAGGGATTTCCTCAGCTCAGAGCCTTACCCCGAACATTGATGAACTTGTGGAAAAGATGGGACACCACCAAGTATCACCCTCAACCTCAAACAAGTGAACATTACTGTGCAATCACATATTTAGAGTTTTTACTCAGTTCAAGTTTAAAAGTTAAAGTTTAATATTTGTTTTCACTGCATGTTACTTCTCCTTAAACAAAGTGTTGTTTTTGATTAATAGATTTTTGCACTTTATTTTATTGTATTTCAATCCAATTATATTTTAAAAATATTTCAGTTGAGTGGATGATAGAAAATTGCTATTATTGTTTTTTTCTTTGAAGTAAATTTAGCCCACTTTTGCTAAAATAGAAAATATAGGCTACTGATGGTGCCTTGAATACCGGTTTCTTTCATTTAATGTTCATGTTATGGGGATTTTTATATAAAGGAAATTTGTCTTTTGTGTCTGTTGAAAATTAAAGATTACTGACAGAGCCATAAGAAAATATTGCTTTATTTATCTGATCATATTGGAATATATTTGTTAGGTTTTCAGTAGGTTCAATTAGGTTCACTAGACTATATGCGTCATTTAAAAAATTTTCAATGAACATTCGAACAGTCCGGCCCTCGGCTTGTAGCTAAATTTTTTATTTGGCCCTCCGTCCATTTGACTTTGACACCCCTGCTCTACAACATTCGGAGAGTACGACCCTGCCTTACACAGGAAGCGGCACAGGTCCTAATCCAGGCACTTGTCATCTCCCGGCTGGATTACTGCAACTCGCTGTTGGCTGGGCTCCCTGCCTGTGCCATTAAACCCCTACAACTCATCCAGAATACCGCAGCCCGTCTGGTGTTCAACCTTCCCAAGTTCTCTCACGTCACCCCGCTCCTCCACACACTCCACTGGCTTCCAGTTGAAGCTCGCATCTGTTACAAGACCATGGTGCTTGCCTATGGAGCTGTGAGGGGATCGGCACCTCTGTACCTTCAGGCTCTGATCAGTCCCTACATCCAAACGAGGGCATTGCGTTCATCCACCTCTGGCCTGCTGGCTCCCCTTCCTCTGCGGAAGCATAGTTCCCGCTCAGCCCAGTCAAAACTGTTCGCTGCTCTGGCACCCCAATGGTGGAACAAGCTCCCTCACGACGCCAGGACATCGGAGTCACTCACCACCTTCCGGAGACATTTGAAACCCCACCTCTTTAAGGAATACCTGGGATAGGATAAAGTAATCCTTCTACACCCCCAACCCCCCCTAAAAAAAAAAAAGATATTGTAAAGTGGTTATCCCATTTGCTATAGGGTGAATGCACCTATTTGTAAGTCGCTCTGGATAAGAGCGTCTGCTAAATGACGTAAATGTAAATGTACTATTGTATAATGGAATATATTATATATCAGCTACTACAATTATATATCAGCTACTACAACCCTATATTAGGAGAGGAGAGGAGAGGAGAGGAGAGGAGAGGAGAGGAGAGGAGAGGAGAGGAGAGGAGAGGAGAGGAGAGGAGAGGGAGAGGAGAGGGAGAGGAGAGGAGAGGAGAGGAGAGGAGAGGAGAGGAGAGGAGAGAATACACACAGGATAAACAACTAGCTACAGTACTGAGAACAACCGACAACAACAAAACACTTAATCTATAAAGATAAAGGCAAAAATAAACTCTGAAAATATTTCTAGACAAAACAATTCATCAGAAATATGTATGTTACATTCATGCTCTACAGTTTAGCACACCAAGAGCAACAAAACACTAGGAGGGGGTTTCCTGGACACAGATGAAGCATTGTCCTAGACTAAAAGCTCTTTCAATGAAGATTATCCAATTGAGTTTGCTTTTCAGTCCAGGACTAAGCTTAATGTGTCTGGCAAACTGTCCCTAAGTCTACAAAGACATGCAGGAAACAGATACACTAAATTACCTCATCAGGTATATGCTTAAACATTTACATTACATTTACATTTCTTAAACATTACAAAGCACAACTGATCATGACCTGGGGTTGTATATCCACAGCCTATTAAGGCTGAACGCATGTCATGTATGGTAAAATCAGCATCCAAAGAAGAGTCAACAGTATCCCTTTCTTATACACATTAACATGAGCATTTCAAATCTCACACCTACGTTGCTTTTATACTTCATCCAAAGTAACCCCACTATGTACACTAGCAAATGTCTTCCCCAACAAGTCAGCTTTTTCTTTATCATTTTTTGACCCACAACCAAAACTGGAATTCGAGTGGACTTCTTCTAGTCATCTTCTTCAACATAGACTATACATCCCCCAGCTCAGTACCCCTGCCTATTGTAGAGCAGAACTGCCTCCATGCATTTCTCTTGACAGACTTAATGACCCTACGTACTAAAGCTCTCTTTCTTTGTTCAAAGTTCATGGTACACGAAATTGGGAAATTACCACTTCCAACAGTAGAATAATCCATTCCATTCACACATAGATGCAATAGAGTTGGAAGCCAGCGAGGTCCAGGCAGGATGTAACCCCTCTAACAACATAAACTCTTGTACCACATCCATCGTTAAGACACATGCTCTTGTTTCCATCATATCTTCCCCAATAGTACCATCAGCATCAGTATGTGTGCTTCCCCATAAACTATTATGTGCATTAAAGTTGCGCACCATATCTCTCTAGAGCCCATTTCTCCTGATATTTCATCAAACATCGCTACAGACAGTTGTAAAAATTGTGCAACTTAATATTACTACATGCAATGTATATTTCCACCATCACACATTCATATTCAGATGGGACAGGTATATTACGATATACAAGACCTTCTCTTATGAACATAGTACAAATACCACCCTGTCCAGTTGATCTATCGGATCTGATTGAACAATAACCAGGAATAATCTAATCAAGATGTGGTCCAAGCCACATCAGGTTTAATCTCTAAATCAATTATATATTTCTTAAACGCCTGATTGTTAGTACAACACCTCGTTCCTGCCACGCCCTGCTATCTTCCAGCACCTTCACAGTCTTTAATTGATTCCAGCTGAGGCTCATTTACCAATCAAGGCCATGATTGGCTGGGCAATCAGCTCTCAACCTTTTTAAAGGTCAGCTGCTCACACATCTCTTCAACGAGGGGAGAGATGGTGGAAGAAGAAGTAGTGTCGTTTGAAGCTGAAAGCGCGTTGAGTACAGTTAGTGAGAAAGATGAGTGGACAATAGTGAAGTCCAAGAATGGAACAGAAAGGGCTAAAATTGTTGTGGAAAATGAGTCTGATGAATCGTTCCTGTCACGTTCGTTTAAGGACGGGTCAGACCAAGGCGCAGCGTGAAAGGCATACATGTTTATTTCACCGATAAACAGACGAACAAAACAACGAAACGTGAAGTCCTAAGGCTAAAGACAATACAAGCCTCTAACACAGAACAAGATCCCACAACTAATGATTGTAAACAGGCTGCCTAACAGTGGCGGCTCCTGAAAAAATTCTCAGGGGGGGCAATTTTTCTGATGATTTAGGTGACCTACACACATTTTTAAAAAGATATGTCCAGCAACAACATGAAGACAGGGGCAGCATATAAGTCAATACCAGAAGCATTTATTGACTGATCTCAAAAGTGTTGGCTTACAAAATCAAAATAAGTTATCACAGTAAAAATAATCAAGGGTGTTCTTTCACATTCCTCAACACTGCATAAACAATATGCATTTCCATAAACAAATGAAATAAGAATGAAAACAGAATTTGAAAGTAATTTCTAGAAAAGGTAAACACAGCTATCTGTATGGCTTTGTAAAAATGAACAACCATATTCTGGCCAATTGTATAGATTTGTAAATATGAACAACCATATTCTGGCCAATTGTATAGATTTGTAAAAATGAACATGAACAGATTTTTTTTTTTTTTTTACTTTTTTTAAAATGAAAAAAAAACTATTTTAAACAACATCAACTGTGAACTGATTTGGGCGTGTGTGTGTTAAAGAGACAGACAGGGAGGGACAAAGAGAGAGAGAGGCTACATTACTTGTACTGAAACTGTTCTCTTCTCTGTTTCAATACAGCAAAGCGTTCAATGACTTTCTCATTGAAATCAGGCATGCTGAGGACTAGTTCCCTCTCCATGGAAAGCATGGCCAGTGCATTCAGACGTTCCTGGCCCATTGAATTTCGCAGGAATGTCTTAACTCGTGTCAAAGTTGAGAAACATCTCTCAGCTTCAGCTGTTGTCATGGGAGTAGTTATGAGGATGTTCAACAGAGTCACAGTCTCAGAGAACGTCTCCTGGAGGTTGTAGCTCATGAGAACCTGGTACAGTGCCAGTGCACCACAGCCTCCCCTTGAATTCAGGATTCTCATAGATCAGAGATAGTTCTGTCTTGAGCTTTGCCTTGCTCAGCATGGGGTATGCATTCACAGTGGCATTCAGAGCCTCATCAGGAAATGAATGGCAGTACCTTTCAAACATGTCTGCTTGCAGTAAGGTAGCACTCACAAGGTGGCCAGAGAAAGAGAACCTTTCTTTGGTGTGATCCAGGATGGTGTTGCAGACCTCTTCAGACAGCCTCTGCTTCTCCTCTTCTCTCAAAGCTGTTCTGGGTCTTTTGGCTCCTGTTGCTTCTTGCAGCTGCTGTTGAGAGGAGTCCCTGAAGGCAAACAGACCAATGTGTTTGTTGGCTTTGTACAGTATTGTTGTCTATGTGATGCACAGGTATATGCAATGTATCCATGTATAGTACAAATACTTAAGTTCCACTTAAAATGGGCAGGGATGCATAAAGTCTTTAGTGTTTAAGTTAGCCTTTGTGTCTCACATAGCCTGGATGTTCAGCACAGTATACAGTGGTGCTCATAAGCTTATGATCCCATGCTAAAGTTGACTAAAAAGAGGAATAAAAAAGAAAAGAAAATTGGTGTCCTTAAAGGTTGGATTTTCCAACTTTTTTAATTAAGTCATTAAGATCAATTTCCAAAAGATGATTTTTTTATTTTTTTATTCCTCTTTTAGTCAACTTTAGCATGGGATCACTAAGCTTATGAGCACCACTGCACAGTACACATAGTATATAAAATAAGATAGATTACACCACTGGCCATATATAATGAGAATAATGTGATTTCAAACACAAATGCAGTCTCCTTTCATGCATACATTTTCAAATAAAGCTCTGCTTTGAGAAAGATCGAATGATATTGTTTAATCTTACCTTATGGCCTGCACACTGCTTGTGAAGCTGTCGAGGGCACGTTTGATAAAGACAGCATCGATGTCCTTCTTCTGTAGCTTCTGGTACAGAATGTCGACGTGGGGCATGATTTTGTGAAAAAGCCGCAGGAAAAAAAATAAAATCTTCATCATGTAGCATCCTCACGTAACCAGATGCCTCTCTCACAGTAAGCTGGTCAAATGAACCCAATGAACCCGTCCGGATGGCTTCAAAACATTCTATGAGGTCGTCTCGATTCTCGTAGACAGTGTTCCACGACTCTGCTGTTGAAGTTCCACCGTGTGGATGAAGGTCTGGGCAGTCTTCGTGCAACAGTCTGGTCAAGAATGCTGGTGCGTTTGGGTGACCGGGAAAAAAAAGTTGTAATCCCGCTCAGATCGGAAAAGAAAATGTTCACTTTTTTGATGCGAGAAGTAGCTTGATGCATGATCAAATTCAGCTGATGCGCATAGCAATGCACGTAATGGGCATTCTTGAAATGCTCACGCACCTTCTGCTGCACACCTACCTTCTCTCCCCTCATCACACTGGCTCCATCGTAAGCTTGCGCAATGAGTTTGACTTTCTCGTCATCGGAAAAAAGACCGTTCAGTCTCTCCAAAAGTACACTGGCGATTGAGAATGAGGTTGATTCCGAGATGGGAAGGAACTCAAAAAAGCGCTCCTGCACTTTGTGCTTGCTATCTATGTACCTCAGCACAAGCACCAACTGTGTCTGTGTAGAAACATCCGTGGTCTCGTCAGCTTGGATAGCTACGAAGTTCGCAGACTTCACCTCCTCCACAATATGTTCCTTCGTGACCGCTAGCATACACTCCAGTAGCTCGTTTTGAATGGTCTTTGATGTGCCCTTGAAAACTTTAGCATTTTTAAGATGGTCATCAAACACCTCATCTAATTGTGCCACAAAGTTGACAAGTCCAAGAAAAATACCAGGGTTGGTGGAGCCCTCAGTTTCATCTTTGCCTCGCAAAGCTAACTCAAACACTCCGCAAAACTTAACACACTGGATTAGCCGGCTGAGGATATGGCGGTTCTTGCTAACCTCATCGTTGTGGCGGCGGACAGCTAGCCTGTATCCCTCATCCAGTTGAGTGGCAATATTCACTCTTCCCAAAGCTGACAATCTCAAACAGCTATCCATGTGGGTCTTTGACAGCTCATGTTTCTTAATTTTTTCTGAAAGATGGTGCATGTCGGTTACACCAGTCGCTGTCCAAGCGGTGCTGTCTGCCGTGCCGCCTTCAGGGTTAAACAGTAAGCAGGGGTAGCAGAAAACTGCATTAGCTACATCGCAGCCTGCTAGCCAGGTTTTCCGTTCATACCAATTTTTGGAAAATCCTCGGGTGTAGGACTTCCCCCTTTAGTAGAAACCTGTTGAATTATTAAATTTGGTCTGGGAGGTCCTAATTGTTTCGTTGCCAATTTATCTTCATTTGTTCGCCGACAAAAAGGAACTTCTTTCAAAGACACAATCGAGTTGGACTGAAGCCTAGCCATTTTGATAGTAGTGAATTGATTGACGCTGCTACCCGCTCTTTTCTTAGTTACGTTCATGGATATGTGTTACGTATGACGAAAGCGCGTAAGTGCAAGCCCTCAGAAACCCATAGAGATTGTATTGAAAGCTCTGATATTTGAAAAAAATAGATTTTACATGGGAGTCTATGACAGACTTCTGGGCGATTTTCAACCTGACTGAAATCGCCCCAAAAGGGGGGGGGGGGCATTTGAAGCACGACTTTAGCCTGATTGGACAATGGACATTTAGTGGCAGTCAGATCAGACGTCTAGATTACAACACTGATAACTACTGTTGCCGTGATATAATTGATTAGAAAAAAAATCCCTTCCTTTTCCCGTTTGGCAGTGCGTCGCCCATATCGCCCTATTGAACACACCGCCCCTGCTGCCTAAGTATGATCCCCAATCAGAGACAACGAGCGACAGCTGTCTGATTGGGAATCACACCCGGCCAAACATAGAAATACAACACCTAGACTGATAACATAGAAAATACAACATAGAACTCCACACCCTGACTCAACATACTAGAGTTTCACACGTCAGGGTGTGACAGTTCCTTGTTGGAGTAAATTTTTTGGATAAAGATGTTTATTTGGGAAACCCTTTTGAAGTCACGAGGATGGTGAAGAAGGCATTGGGAAATGTGGATGCAGTCAAAGTAACCAGGAGTGGTATGGTGTTGATATCATAGTAACCAGGAGTGGTATGGTGTTGATATCATAGTAACCAGGAGTGGTATGGTGTTGATATCATAGTAACCAGGAGTGGTATGGTGTTGATATCATAGTAACCAGGAGTGGTATGGTGTTGATATGGTGTGTATCTAAAGAGCAAAAGGAATGTGCATTGTGGCTCGCGAAAATATAGACGCATGAAGTGAACAGCTTTGGTTTTCGGAGCAGGAAACCGGTAAAAGGTGTTATTTCTGGCGTCCCGTTGGACATTGATAATCAATATCTTAGGCAAAGAATTCCAGGAGTAGTTAATGCATGTCGCTTGACCCGTATGGAGAATGGGAAAAAGGAGCAAAGTTTATCTGTATTATTGATGTTTGATGAGTATTTACCACCCTATGTAAAGTTGGGATATAAGATACGCTGTAAGAGCATTCGTGCAAAACCCGAAGCAATGCAAAAAGTGTAAAACGTTTGGCCATGTGTCAAGTGTTTGCAGATGGAAGGAATATGTTATTGAAGAGTCTGTGGATGTAAAATGTTTCAACTGTGGCGGGGATCATAATTCTGAATACCCTGAGTGTTCTGTTAGGGTGAAAGAGGTTGAGGTGTCAAGGATCAGGGCTGTACAGCAAGTCTCCTATGTGGAGGTGGTGAAGAGCATTGAAGTTCTGAAGAAGATATGGTGGTGGATGCACCACAACCAGTTGCAAATGTTATACTTTAATCAAGTAATCTGGATACACTTATTGTGAAAAAGGTGTATTTTGTAGCATTTATAGCCACAGTTATTAATTGAACTGCACAAGTGTCTAAGAAGCTGGACATCATTATATCTGCAGCCGAGTGGTTATCCCACTGGCTATGTGGTTATTCCACTGGCTATAAGGTGAATGCACCAATTTGCACCAATCCAGTCGCTCTGGATAAGAGCGTCTGCTAAATGATGTAAATGTAAATGTAAATGAGAAGACTTAAACAGCAGAAGCACTGCAAGGACTATTGTCGTCAGGAAATGTCCCGCCATCACAGGATCCTTCTGAGCCTATGTAGGGACCTGATTAAAACACATTTCGTTTTGATTTAGTTTAATTAACATTTCATTACAGATAGTTTGTATGGATTTTAAAAAATATATGTATTTATTTATTTTTTACCCAACATTTTTTCCTTTTGGATCCTTATTATCCACATGTACAGTAGGTGGCGGAATACACATAATTGTTGCGAACACTATTATACCAAAGAAGAAGATCTCTTCAACTACAGTTTCTCTGTGGGACCATGAAAGTCTGTTTGGTTAGAGAGAACACTTTGCATTGCCAGCACATGCTTCAGAGGTCTGGGAGTGTTTATATCCCTGTGAGTTGAACACTTAATGACTGAGAGCTGTCCTTCATGACAACAGAACCCACAAAAACATGACTTTTATCACCATCCTCATCTGGACACCTGCCCTCTGCTTTGAGGAAAAATATTTTGAGCTCAGACATTACAAACATCTCCGTAACCATAGAATTAGGAATTAGAATGTGATGTCAGTAACTGTCAATACCTATATTTAGTAATACCCATATTTTATGTCATCTATTAAATGGTGGTTTATTCATTGTAAGAAAGTCCCCCTCGTTGAATCCACAATTGAGGTTACAGTAAAACCAGTCCACTCCCTCACATCTGGCCCAGTCCAGGGTATTTCAGGCAGTGAAACTGTTCAACTGCTAGACTGGTATCTGTGGGAGTGAAACTGAGATTTGCATAGACAGGGCTGGGTGGTTCTGCTTGTCCCAGAATAGAGCAGCACTTTCAACAGATGTTCACTCTGTTCCCAGGGGGTTGGAGGTAGAGAAGACTGTCACTACACTATATAACAGCGTTTCCCAAACTCGGTCCTCGGGACCCCAAGGGGTGCACGTTTTGGTTTTTGCTCTAGCACTACACACCTGATTCAACTAATCATCAAGTTATGATAATTTGAATCAGCTGTGTAGTGTTAGGACAAAAAACTAAATGTGCACCCCTTGAGGACCGAGTATGGGAAACGCTGCTATATCTTGAAGTAGTGCCACTTGTAATATTTGTAATTTTTTATTTTTTATTTTAGCTTCAAATCAAAGCCTATAACACACGTGAGAGTCCAAGATATCGGTTGACTGTTTGATAGTTCTTATTATACTACTATAAAGTCTGTCAAGTCAAACACGTCTGACACAGACTCAGTATCCTGATGAATGAAGACAGTCAACTACTACCATGGCAGAACCTCTTCTATTATATCATAGTATATTGTGATAGTATTAAATACTGGTCAATTATGATGTTAGAGTGAGTTTTAGACTTGACAGTTTTTAAAGACACCATTAATCAGCCTTACTGAAAACATATTTTTCCAGAATATTGCAAATATACAGTATCTATTATCCAGTTTATTAATAAAAACAACAACAATATACATTCCAAAAAGAAATCTTTATTTTAATCCATTATCACACAATCGAAGCATCAAAGCAAACATGATAGTGAATAAAAGCAGATCACATCAAATCTAAAACTAACAACATTTCAATCTACAGAATGGATTGACACATGAACTCAAGCCAAGCCCCCTGTTAGTCTACACCAGAGTGATCACTATATTGAAGAGCGACTGATTTTAAAACGAAGCAAGTCAAAGCAGAGGAACCAGTATCCTCTCTCCACAGGGGTGTGTGACTGAGGGGTCCTACCCAGAACAGTTAGCCCTCCTCAGGGTCTTGGTGACTGGAGTCTGGGATTTCTGCTGGGCTTCACAGGTCACCTCTCCTGCCTTGGTCCACTCCTGGGCAGTGAGAGTCAGTGTGCTGCTCCAGCTGTACAGGCCATCCTTCTCCTGGACCCTGGGACTGGCCTCCTGCTTCTTGCTGGTCCCGTCCACTTTCCAGCTCATGGTCCAGTCTGAGGGGAAGCCCTTGTTGGCCAGACACGTCAGTGTGGCTGTTGACTTACTGGACAGCTCCTCACTAGAGGGGGGCAGGACGGTGAGGATGGGGACTCTGTTACCTGGAACAAACAGAACACATCAACTAAGTAACTACATCAAGTACAGTTACAGTAAGAAATTATATTCAGCAAAGTACACATCAAAATGAAGTGAATTGGAAATGCCCTCTAAATATTAATGTAAAAGTTAGATTGGTAAAAGATGTGGATAAACACAAACTGTAATATGATAAAGCAGATTAATGAACCGAACAAGTATTAAATAAGTAGAGTTACAAGTCATACAGCATCAGTTATACATGTCATACAGATATTATTTAGGAATGGATCTGATCAGAATAGCCTTGCCATATTCATAGTATTTGCAGAATTTGAGCATAGATTAGTTTTAATCACATATCAACCATGTTAGTTCATGAAGTCTGTTACAAACATAACTGAGACCCTTTGTCTTCACACTAACAGTGAAGGCTACCATGAACTTAATGCATCAATAATGACTACTATATCCAATGCTATTAAATAGTCATCATACCAGAATTAAGAGTTATATTCTGCAATCATACAAATCAGACATACAAATAAACCTGCAATTTAACATTTTGATTTAAAAAAATGTTATTTGAAAGGCTCATTAAAAAGCAATTAAAACATTTTGAAAATCTAAAATCACAATATTCTCATAGAGACAGAGTGTAAGAATAACATACTTAATAAGTGTAATCAGAAAGAAATATCAAGTGAGCTTGTTACTTACTTCCAACATCTAGTCTGGTGCCGCTACCAAAAGTGACCCACAGTGATACAATTCCTATTACTGCTCGTACAAAAACCTCCTGAACATTGGCCAAGCTGAAATTCTTTGTACTGTGGTTTAAATAATTGACTCTAATATGTTATGAATACTTGCCAAAGATGATTTTATCTTGTTAATTTGAAATGAAGTATTTTTTGTTTTGTTTTGCCCCCAAAATTGCAAAACCTGTTTATTGAACATTTCCTACAAGGTACAGTATGTTTATTCATACACCTAATCAAATGTAGGCTAATCACTCTCATCGTTTAAAGGCAGGTCAAATTTAATTAGATGTAATGACATACTAATTAAAATTGGCCATATTATGTGTAGGCTTTGTATTATTCCCCCCAAAATCATGTAAAAAAAAGTATGTTAAAAAATCCTCAATATCGAGGCTAGATTTATAGAGATATTGAAACACAACATCAAAGCTGAATAAAACAGTTAATTTTGTTGTTTACTTACTTCCAACATCAAGTCTGGTGCCGCTACCAAAAGTCAACCACAGTGATACAATCCCTATTACTGCTGGTACAAAAACCTCTCTGTGTTGTGATGCTGCAGCTGTTACAGTGAAGATCACTCATACAGAATCACATTCAACACAAATACACTTTAACATCTTCCAGGTAGAACAAACACTTCAAATAAGCTGTTTCTAGATAATGCAAATATGAATTGCATCTTAAAACCAGATATTAGTATTTTTTCTTCCTTCTTCTATGTATCAGATGTTCTCCTAGTCTGTAGGTATAGTCCAACATTAGATCCAGTGTTGCTAGTATTCCTCCATATTGTCCATATGAAAGACAACAGCAGCAGCAGTAGTGATAGTGATCCATGTTGTATATTCCTTTATTAAAGATGTTGATCTCAGATTTAACAGTGGTGGTAAAGTCACAGAGGACAGACAACACTACCAGAGGAATCCTACCAGCTTTAGTTTAGAGAAGTGTTCACTAACTGATTAGAGGAACTTACATAAGAGACCAAGCATGAGTGAACAGACAGTTCATAATGTCTTATCATCATCAGAATAAAAATAAATGATGGTGTGACATAAAAGTTGCCATATATGAGTTATTTGAGTAAACATTTGATGTTTGATGTTATTAAAGGGAAGGCAGGTAGCTAGCGGTTAGAGCGTTGGCCTAGTAGCCAAATGGTTGCTAGTTCAAATCCCCAGGCCGACACTGTGAAACATCTGTCGATGTGCCCTTTAGAAAGGCACTTAACCCTAATTGCTCCAGGGTCTCTGTTTATAATGAAAGATGCTGTATGTGACCCCACTCTCCGAGGATGTCTCAGGTGGAGTTGGGATATCCCCCCCCAAAAAAATTTCTAATTCCCATATAATACACGCGTGAAATAGGACAAATATAAGTACCCACCTAATTACTATTATTAGTAAAACAAACTCATGCAGGACAAAATATATTGTAATGATGGGAGCCTACTTGGAAACTGAAATAGATTTGAAACACTCATTTGCATAACGCATCTGCTCCACTGCTCTGGTAGTGTTTATATCCCTGTGAGTTTAACACCTCATGACTGAGAGCTGTCCTTCATGACAACAGAACCCACAACAACCATGACTTTTATCATCATCCTCATCTGGACACTTTTCAGAATTTACTGTTGAAAATTAATTAAATCTACACCATGGAAATGTATATCAATGATAATATTTCTATTCAGAACTATTGATTACTATATGTAATAATTTATTCATATAATATTTGTAATTCTATTTTTCAGAATCCAGAGGACAGGTCACTGTGACTCAGACTCCTGCAGTGATAGCTGTTCTCCCAGAACAGACCGTCATTATTGACTGTAAAACCAGCAGTGCTTGGTAATAACTACCTAGCCTGGTACCAACAGAAACCTGGAGGAGCTCCTAAACTCCTTATTTACACGGCTACAACACTTCAGTGATACAGAGCTGTACAAAAACCTCCCTCAGTCAGACTGCACAGTGACTGTACTGCTACAGCTGGGACCTACTGCAGGTGCTGAGGGGGAAGAGACAGTGACATGGAACACTGATCAGCGAGGAAACCTTGAATAAGGATAGAAAGCATAATTCATATCACATGTTCTCCATCATCATCATCATCATCATCATCATCATGGTTGTAACTCTGTATATTTGTCATGACCTGAAAGATCATCTAAAAGTTATTAGAGGTTTTGAAAACACAATACCTGTCCAAATGCAAAGTAAAAAGTAACACAAAAGGTGTTATGACCTCAACATTACTTCAAAGTTACAATCACTTCAGCCCCCCAAACCAAGTCCCCAAATGGACCTCAACCAAATGTCTGATTTAAATGGATTTGTCGTTGTGGACGACCCTGCAGGTGTACATGCCTCCCTCTTCCCAGCATGCTTTGCTCAGGGTCAGAGTGCTGCTGAGGAGTAGCCGCTCAGCAGTCAGGCCGGTGTGGCCGAGCCCCCAGAGAACTGCTCAGGAGGACAGGATGGAGCAGAGACACTGTGGGCTTGACAGAGGGACTAGCTGGAGGAGAGAGGAGAGAGGCAGGTCAGCTACTACAACCCTATATTAGGAGAGGAGAGGAGAGGAGAGGAGAGGAGAGGAGAGGAGAGGAGAGGAGAGGAGAGGAGAGGGAGAGGAGAGGAGAGGAGAGGAGAGGAGAGGAGAGGAGAGGGTCAGCTACTACAACTCTATATTAGGAGAGGAGACGAGACGAGACGAGACGAGACGAGAGCTACTACTACTACAACAACAACAACAACAACAACTACTACTACTACTACTACTACTACTACTACTACTAAAACTACAACAACAACAACAACAACAACAACAACAACAACAACAACTACTACTACTACTACTACTACTAATACTACTCTATAACATTAGGAGAGGGGAGAAGAACTCCCCAGAGGAGAGGGAGAAAAGACACTGGCCATGTCTGAATATCCATACTACTGTACTAAATAGTATGTGAAAAACTAGCGTTTTATAGTATATGAAATTTTGAACATAGTACTCCGAATGCGTCCGCTAATTCGTGATTCGTTCATTTTTGTACAGCGCATCAATTTATCTGATTATCAGCTGTCGTCAAACACGTGAGTCGGGAAAAGACGAGTGAATTCTATTTGATTAAACACCAAAATGAGTGTATATAGTAGGCTAATGTGGGTATTCGGACACAGCCACTGTGTTATCAGTGAACAAAACCATTTCAGATTGACAGTAAACAGTATAAACAACTAGCTACAGTACAGAGAACAACTTAGAACAACTTAGAACAACCAAACACTTAGTCTATGAAGAAATAGGTAAACAAAAAAAAGTCTGGACTAATTATTTGACAAAACATGTAAAGGTACATTCATGCTCTACAGTGTAGCCTTCAAAGAGCAACAAAACACTGGCGGTTTCCCCGGACAAAGGTCAAGCCTAGTCCTAGACTAAAAGCATTTTTATTGAGATTCTCCACTGAGATTGCTTTTTATTCCAGGACCAGGCTTAATCTGTGTCTGGGAAACCGCCTCTAATTCTAGAAAGACATGCAGGGAACAGATACCATATATAGTCTGGATACAGTATCATTTAACATTCACAATGTAAAATCTTACATGAAACCTCCATATTAATTTTTGTCAAATCTACTTTGAGACACAAACCAAAATGACCTCAAATTACTGTTCAAAACTATAGATGAGGTTCACCTTTAAACCATGTCTGTGTTAGTATCTACTATGAATACAATACAAACTGTTGCTTATATAAATAGTATTAGCTACATCTTGACAGCACAATGAGCTAACATGCAATATTGTGTATCAAAATGTGTTATTTTAAAATCGCACGTTATTATTGCCAAATAAACTTGGTGGTATGTGAACAACTCTCTCCCTTCTCTTCCATTTACCAATCTACCAATGTGTTGACAGACATTTCTAAAAAAGATATAGAGTAAAAGTATTTCCTCTGGAGAAGATGATACAATCTCATAACGTTGTTCAATATCATGATTACATTTTGTTGTATGATGGAAGAAAGACAAAATTTTACATACTTTTTAGAACCAGTTTTGTGCCACTTCCAAAAGTCCTCCACAGTGATTCATTCTGGTGGTCTCTGTACAAAAAACCTCCTTCACACAAGTGTGAGCACCTTCACAGATAGATCACTCGCAGTACCACCCTGAATACTGAAGTATTAGTATAATATAATGGGCTCTGATAGTACTGAAATACTAGTATAATCAAATCAAATTTATACAGCACATTTCAGACATGGAATGCAACAAAAAGTGCTTTACAGGAAGAAACTAATAAAAAACAATGAAAATAGCTGAAATATTTACTACTCAACAAACATAAGATAAAAACAAAAGAATGACACAAACTGAACAACTAAAAAGAACCCTAAGGAAAGCAAAGGTAAAAATATGTGTTTTAAGATCTCTTTTAAATATTTCCACAGTTTCGTCCCCCCTCAGGTTCTCTGGCAGGCTATTCCAGAGGCTGTGGGCATAATAACTAAAGGCTGCCTCTCCATGCCTCTTGGTCCTAGGCTTTGGGATGGTTAAAAGGCCAGTGCCAGAGGACCTGAGGGACCTACTGGGAACATTACTTAAAAGCAGTCTGACATGTATTGGGGTGCACAATCGTGGATTGATTTAAAAACCAATCTTAAAATTAATTCTAAAACTCACAGGCAGCCAGTGCAGAGATCTTTAAAGCGCTGTAATGTGTACTCTACGTCTGGTCTTGATCAGTACCCGTGCTGCAGCATTCTGTATGTTTTGCAGTTGACCAATGGCTTTCATGGGTAGACCAGACAGGAGAGCATCACAGCAGTCAAGCCTGCTTGTAATGAAAGCATTGATGAGTGTCTCTGTATCAGCCTGAGAGAGAAACGGCCGCATCTTGGAAATGTTCCTCAGGTTGTAAAAAGCTATTTTGGTCACATTCCTAATGTGTGATTCGAAATTTTGTTCTGAATCTAAAATAACACCTAGGTTTTTTTACCTAGTGTTTTATCTTTATTGCCCGTGCATTAAAATGTTTGGCTAGATTCTCTCTCTGTGCTTCTGGTCCAACAATAAGTACCTCTGTCTTGTCTTGATTTAGCTGGAGGAAGTTATTTTTAAATAAATAAAAAATAACACACATTTTACCTTTATTTAACTAGGCAAGTCAGTTAAGAACAAATTCTTATTTACAATGACAGCCTACACAGGCCAAACCCAGACGACGCTGGGCCAATTGTGCGCTGCCCTATGGGACTCCCAATCACGGCCGGTTGTGATACAGCCTGGAATCGAACCAGGGGATCTGTAGTGACGCCTCAAGCACAGAGATGTAGTGCCTTAGACCACTGCACCACTCGGGAGCCCAAGTTGTGAGCCGTCCAAGTAGTTAAATAACTAATACAGTCTAATAATTTATCCATGAAGTTGAAATCCTCTGGTGACACAGAAATGTAAAGTTGAGTATCGTCTGCGCAGCAGTGAAAATCAATGCTGTGCTTTCTGATAACGGTTCCATATGATAACATATGTAAACTGAACAGTAACGGACCCAAAATCGAGCCTTGTAGAATGCCAACTGTGATTTGTATTTTCTTTTAACTATGTTCACCAAGGGTGTCAAAAAACTCTCGACCGGTTAAATAGGTCCTAAACCAATTTAGAATTTGACCGGAGAGGGCAACCCACCTCTCCAGTCTGTCCAGAAGGACATCATGGTTAACAGTACAATAGGGACTGATAGTACTGAAGTACTAGTATAATACAATAGGGACTGATGGTAATAAAGTACTAGTATAATACAATAGAGTATAATACTAGTAAACTCCTTATTTACTATGCTAAAACACTTCAGTCTGGGACTCCATCTAGATTCAGTGGTAGTGGATCTGGGAGTGACTTCACTCTGACCATCAGTGGAGTCCAGGCTGAAGATGCAGGAGATTACTACTGTCAGTTTCCACTATCCAAATAGTAAATATGTTTTCACACAGTGATACAGAGTCGTACAAAAACCTCCCTCAGTCAGACTGCACAGTGACTGTACTGCTACAGCTGGGACCTACTGCAGGTGCTGAGGGGAGGATATGATCCAGTACAATGACACATCAACCAATCTGAATAGAGATGATGTGCAATGATCAAAACCCCTAAAGATGAACTGTGTTTTGAATAGCTATAATTTAATCAACATGATTCCAACACATACAATATACCACTTAAACATTACCCATACATCCTCCCTCACACCACTGTGGTAGTTCCAGAGAGCAGCAGGTGAAACAGGAAACTGGAGACGTATGATCTGTGGAGATCTCCCCTGTAGAGCACAGCCAATCAGCAGCATCACATATTCAACACATAGACTGCAGTTACTAACCCTAACCACTGGAGGGAGACAGAATAATAATAATAATAATAATAATATGCCGTTTAGCAGACGCTTTTATCCAAAGCGACTTACAGTCATGCGTGCATACATTCTTTTTGTGTATCGGTGGTCCCGGGGATCGAACCCACTACCTTGTCGTTACAAGCGCCGTGCTCTACCAGCTGAGCTACAGAAAGCAGATACTATCTATTCTAATAAAACAGTAATAACGTTATGCTCCACATGTAGATGTCTAAAGTCATTCTATCAGTCCCCATTCAGCACTTATATCAGAAACCATATCAGTGATTACATAGCTATCATGTTTCTACATCACATCAGTCTCTGTATAGGAAGACTACTTACATGTAGGACACTTTACTGAATAATGGTGGATGGGGAGAAGACCAGAAGATTATTTGCATAGTGATGATGCTCTGCATAGACAGCACATGCTTCAGTGGTCTGAGAGTGTTTATAGCCCTGTGAGTTTAACACTTCATGACTGAGAGCTGTCCTTCATGACAACAGAACCCACAACAACCATGGCTTTTATCACCATCTTCATCTGGATATTTGCCCTCTGTCTCCAAGGTAATATATTTTACAGAAAATTACCGGACAATTGCAATATTAGGCTATATAACCTCATTACAGTTTAATTTCATATGCTACATGGAAAAATGTATTAACAATTGAATGTTATTTCTACATGCCATCATCGAGCCCTTCATCTGAAATAAAAGCTGTATCATTGAAGTGTTACAGATTGCCGGATAGAAATGTCAAGATAATTTTTGATTGAGCTGACATATTACATTTACTTCACTTAGCAGATGTTCTTATCCAGAGGGACTTACAGGAGCAATAAGGGCCTTACTCAAGGGCACATCGACAAATGTTTCACCTAGTCGGCTCAGGGATTCGAACTAGCGACCTCTTAACCGCTAGGCTACCTGCCACCCCATATGCAGCGTTTACTGTGAATGCAGTCTCTGTGTTAGGGACTAGACCAGTGATAGTGTTGAGGACTAGACCAGTGATAGTGTTGAGGACTAAATCAGTGATAGTACTGAGGACTAGACCAGTGATAGTACTGAGGACTAGACCAGTGATAGTACTGAAGACTAGACCAGTGATAGTGTTAGGGACTAGACCAGTGATAGTGTTGAGGACTAGATCAGTGATAGTACTGAGGACTAGACCAGTGATAGTGTTGAGGACTAGACCAGTGATAGTGTTCAGGACTAGACCAGTGATAGTACTGAGGACTAGACCAGTGATAGTGTTGAGGACTAGACCAGTGATAGTGTTCAGGACTAGACAAGTGATAGTACTGAGGACTAGACCATTGATAGTGTTGAGGACTAGACCAGTGATAGTGTTCAGGACTAGACCAGTAATAGTGTTCAGGACTAGACCAGTGATATTGTTCAGGACTAGACCAGTGATAGTGTTGAGGACTAGATCAGTGATACTACTGAGGACTAGACTAGTGATAGGGTTCAGGACTAGACCAGTGATAGTGTTAGGGACTAGAACAGTGATAGTTTTGAGGACTAGACCAGTGATAGTGTTCAGAACTAGACCAGTGATAGTGTTAGGGACTAGAACAGTGATAGTGTTGAGGACTAGTCCAGTGATAGTGTTGAGGACTAGATCAGTGATAGTACTGAGGACTAGACCAGTGATAGTACTGAGGACTAGACCAGTGATAGTACTGAGGACTAGACCAGTGATAGTGTTGAGGACTAGATCAGTGATAGTGTTGAGGACTAGATCAGTGATAGTACTGAGGACTAGACCAGTGATAGTGTTGAGGACTAGACCAGTGATAGTGTTCAGGACTAGACCAGTGATAGTACCGAGGACTAGACCAGTGATAGTGTTGAGGACTAGACCAGTGATAGTGTTCAGGACTAGACAACTGATAGTACTGAGGACTAGACCATTGATAGTGTTGAGGACTAGACCAGTGATAGTGTTCAGGACTAGACCAGTGATAGTGTTCAGGACTAGACCAGTGATATTGTTCAGGACTAGACCAGTGATAGTGTTGAGGACTAGACCAGTGATAGTACTGAGGACTAGACCAGTGATAGTGTTCAGGACTAGACCAGTGATAGTGTTAGGGACTAGAACAGTGATAGTGTTGAGGACTAGACCAGTGATAGTGTTCAGGACTAGACCAGTGATAGTGTTAGGGACTAGAACAGTGATAGTGTTCAGGACTAGACCAGTGATAGTATTGAGGACTAACCAGTGATAGTGTTGAGGACTAGACCAGTGATAGTGTTCAGGACTAGACCAGTGATAGTGTTAGGGACTAGACCAGTGATAGTGTTGAGGACTAGACCAGTGATAGTGTTCGGGACTAGACCAATGATAGTGTTGAGGACTAGACCAGTATTGGTGTTGAGGACTACAGTCTAGAGTATCATAGGTTCCCTTTATTATTTGACCGACCTACACCTCAAAATGAAAACAGTCACACAATGGATGATATACACTGAGTGCACAAAACATTAGGAACATACCATGACAGACTGACAAGTTGAATACAGGTGAAAGCTGTGATCGCTTATTGATGTCACTTGATAAATCCACTTCAATCAGTGTAGATGAAGGGGAGGAGACAGGTTATAGAATGATTTCTAAGCCTTGAGACATTTAAGACATGGATTGTGTATGTGTGCCATTCAGAGTGAATGGGCAAGACAAAATATTGAAGTGCCTTTTAACGGGGTATGGTAGTAGGTGCCAGGCGCACCGGTTTGTGTGTCAAGAACTGCAACGCTGCTAGGTTTTTCACAGTCAACAGTTTCCCATGTGTATCAAGAATGGTCCACCACCCAAAGGACATTCAGCCAACGGCAGGCCAGTGGTCGAAAACGGGTAATTGATGAAAGAGGACAAAGGAGCCTGACATGAATTGTGCAGAGAAACAGACGGGCTACAGTTAGTCAACTGACAGACTAGTACAACATTGGTGACCAAAGACCCATAAAAGAATGCACAACACATCGTACCTTGACACGAATGGGGTATGGCAGCCGACATCCTTACAAAGTTACACTTCTTTCAGCAAAAAAACAAGAAACTGAGTTTGCAGTGGGCTATGGAACGGAAATACTGGACACTGGAGAATTGGAAAAATATTGTTTGATCTGATGAATCCCTGTTCCTGCTGTTTCACGCTGATGGGAGGACTAGGGTATGGACAAAACCACATGAGTACATGCATCCAAAAAGCTGTGTATCAACGTTGGTGGTGTGATGGTGTGGGGTGTGTTTTCATGGCACACATTGGGCCCTTGATAAAAGTGGAGCAACGTTTAAATTGCCAATCAGGTGCATCCCTTCATGGCTGTGGGAAGCATTGGAGTCAACATGGGCCAGCATCCCTGTGGAAGGAACACTTTCGACACCTTATAGAGTCCATGACCTGACAAATTGAGTCTGCTCTGAGGGCAAAAGGGGGTGGAACTCAATATTAGGAAGGCGTATTTAGTCAGCCACCAATTGTGCAAGTTCTCCCACTTAAAAAGAAGAGAGAGGCCTGTAATTTTCATCATAGGTACACGTCAACTATGACAGACAAAATGAGAAAGAAAATCCAGAAAATCACATTGTAGGATTTTTAATGAATTTATTTGCAAATTATGGTGGAAAATAAGTATTTGGTCAATAACAAAAGTTTCACAATACTTTGTTATATACCCTTTGTTGGCAATGACACAGGTCAAACGTTTTCTGTAAGTCTTCACAAGGTTGTCACACACTGTTGCTGGTATTTTGGCCCATTCCTCCATGCAGATCTCCTCTAGAGCAGTGATGTTTTGGGGCTGTCGCTAGGGCAACACGGACTTTCAACTCCCTCCAAAGATTTTCTATGGGGTTGAGATCTGGAGACTGGCTAGGCCACTCCAGGACCTTGAAATGCTTCTTACGAAAGCCACTCCTTCGTTGCCCGGGCGGTGTGTTTGGGATCATTGTCATGCTGAAAGACCCAGCCACGTTTCATCTTCAATGCCCTTGCTGATGGAAGGAGGTTTTCACTCAAATCTCACGATACATGGCCCCATTCATTCTTTCCTTTACACGGATCAGTCGTCCTGGTCCCTTTTGCAGAAAAACAGCCCCAAAGCATGATGTTTCCACCCCCATGCTTCACAGTAGGTATGGTGTTCTTTGGATGCAACTCAGCATTCTTTGTCCTCCAAACACGACGAGTTGAGTTTTTACCAAAAAGTTCTATTTTGGTTTCATCTGACCATATGACATTCTCCCAATCCTCTTCTGGATCATCCAAATGCACTCTAGCAAACTTCAGACGGGCCTGGACATGTACTGGCTTAAGCAGGGGGACAGGTCTCGCACTGCAGGATTAGAGTCCCTGGCGGCGTAGTGTGTTACTGATGGTAGGCTTTGTTACTTTGGTCCTATCTCTCTGCAGGTCATTCACTATGTCCTCCCGTGTGGCTTTGGGATTTTTGCTCACCGTTCTTGTGATCATTTTGACCCGACGGTGTGAGAACTTGCGTGGAGCCCCAGATCGAGGGTGATTATCAGTGGTCTTGTATGTCTTCCATTTCCTAATAATTGCTCCCACAGTTGATTTCTTCAAACCAAGCTGCTTACCTATTGCAGATTCAGTCTTCCCAGCCTGGTGCAGGTCTACAATTTTGTTTCTGGTGTCCTTTGACAGCTCTTTGGTCTTGGCCATAGTGGAGTTTGGAGTGTGACTGTTTGAGTTTGTGGACAGGTGTCTTTTATACTGATAACAAGTTCAAACAGGTGCCATTAATACAGGTAACGAGTGGAGGACAGAAGAGCCTCTTAAAGAATAAGTTACAGGTCTGTGAGAGCCAGAAATCTTGCTTGTTTGTAGGTGACCAAATACTTATTTTCCACCATAATTTGCAAATAAATTCATAAAAAATCCTACAATGTGATTTTCTAGAGTTTTTTTCTCTCAATTTGTCTGTCATAGTTGACGTGTACCTATTATGAAAATTACAGGCCTCTCTCATCTTTTTAAGTGGGAGAACTTGCACAATTGGTGGCTGACTAAATACATTTTTCCCCCACTGTATATTACCAAATGAGGCATACAGTATCTGCCTTGCTCCAGGAGTCCCATTTGCATAGAGAGGACACTTTGCATTGGCAGCACATGCTTCAGTGGTCTGGGAGTGTTTATATCCCTGTGATTTTAACACTTCATGACTGAGAGCTGTCCTTCATGACAACAGACTCCACAACAACCATGACTTTTATCACCATCTTTATCTGGATATTTGCCCTCTGTCTCCAAGGTAATATATTTTACAGAAAATTACCCGGACAATTGCGCTATATAACCTTATTACAGTTTAATTTCATATGCTACATGGAAAAATGTATTAACAATTGAATGCTCTTTCTACATGACATCTCTGTTTCAGAATCCAGAGGTCAGTTCACTGTGACTCAGACTCCTGCAGTGAAAGCTGTTCTACCAGGACAGACAGTCTCTTTGAACTGTAAAACCAGCAGTGATGTCTATAGCAATAACTGTCTAGCCTGGTATCAACAGAAACCTGGAGGAGCTCCTAAACTCCTTATTTACTATGCTACAACCCTTCAGTCTGGGACTCCATCTAGATTCAGTGGTAGTGGAACTCATAGTGACTTCACTCTGACCATCAGTGGAGTCCAGGCTGAAGATGCAGGAGATTACTACTGTCAGAGTTTACACATTCCCAACAGTGTCTGGGTGTTCACACAGTGATACAGAGCCGTACAAAAACCTCCCTCAGTCAGAGTGCACAGTGACTGTACTGCTACAGCTGGGACCTACTGCAGGTGCTGAGGGGGAAGAGACAGTGACATGGAACACTAGATGAGGTCAACTGTGACATGTGACAATATGGTTAGAAAGCAATCATTCAGTTCACATGACCATCATCATCATCATTAACATCATCATCATGGTTTTAACTTGTTATATTTGTCATGGCCTTTAAGTGTGTATAACATTTATTTGAAGTTTTGAAACACATTACCTGTCAATATGTAAAGCAAGATCTACAGATGTAAAACAAAAGGTGTTCTAACCTCAACATTACTTCAAAGTTACAATCACTTCAGCCCCCCAAAACAAGTCCCAAAATGGACCTCAACCAAATGTCTGATTTAAATTGTGATCTTCTACCGTTATATTAACTGTTTTCATGAGCAGGTTACTGACTGTTAGATCTGTGAATGAGACATGATGTTGGATTCAAACATGAGACACATGTACACTACATACACTATCTATGTAAAGTATAATATCAATTTTATCTGTCATTAATTACATGGTGGCATATCTGTTATGAGTCCCTCCCTGAATCCACCATAGAGGTTAAGACCAGTCCACTCCCTCACATCGGGCCCAGTCCAGGGTATTACAGGCAGTGAAACTGTTCAACTACTAGACTGGTATCTGTGGGAGTGAAACTGAGATTTACATAGACAGGGCTGGGTGCTTCTGCTTGTCCCAGAATAGAGCAGAACTGTCACCAGATGTTCACTCTGTTCCCAGGGGGTTGGAGGTAGAGAAGACTGTCACCACACCATATAGCAGCGTTTCTCAAACTCGGTCCTCTGGACCCCAAGGGGTGCACGTTTTGGTTTTTGCCCTAGGTTTACACAGCTGATAAAAAAATAATAAACTAATAATCGAGCTTTGATCATTTGAATCAGCTGTATAGTGTTAGGGCAAAAAACTAAACGTGCATCCCTTGGGGTCCCGAGAACCGAGCTTGGGAAACAATGCTATATCTTGAAGTAGTGGCACTTGCAATATTTGTAATTTTTTAAAATATATTTAGCTTCGAATCACAGCCTATAACACACGTGAGAGTCCAAGATATCGGTTGACTGTTTGATAGTTCTTCTTTTATTACTGTCAAGTCTGTCAAGTCAAACACGTCTGACCCAGAATGAAGACAGTCAACTACTACCATGGCAGAACCTCTTCTATTATATCATAGTATATTGTGATAGTATTAAATACTGGTCCATTATGATGTTAGAGTGAGTTTTAGTCTTGACAGTTTTTAAAGACACCATTAAATCAGCCTTACTGAATACATACTTTTCCAGAATATTGCAAATATACACTATCTATGATCCAGTTTATTAATAAAAACATCAAAAATATGCATTCCAAAAAGAAATCTTTATTTTAATCCATTATCACACAATCGAAGCATCAAAGCAAACATGATAGTGAATAAAAGCAGATCACATCAAATCTAAAACGAACAAAATCTCAATCTACAGAATGGATTGACACATGAACTCAAGCCAAGCCCCCTGTTAGTCCACACCAGAGTGATCTCTAAATCAGAAAACGACTGATTTTAGAACAAAGTAAGTCAAAGCAGAGGAACCAGCATCCTCTCTCCACAGGGGTGTGTGACTGAGGGGTCCTACCCAGAACAGTCAGCCCTCCTCAGGGTCTTGGTGACTGGAGTCTGGGATTTCTGCTGGGCTTCACAGGTCACCTCTCCTGCCTTGGTCCACTCCTGGGCAGTGAGAGTCAGTGTGCTGCTCCAGCTGTACAAGCCATCCTTCTCCTGGACCCCGGGACTGGCCTCCTGCTTCTTGCTGGTCCCGTCCACTTTCCAGCTCATGGTCCAGTCTGAGGGGAAGCCCTTGTTGGCCAGACACGTCAGTGTGGCAGTTGTTGTACTGGACAGCTCCTCACTAGAGGGGGGCAGGACGGTGAGGGTGGGGGAACTGTTACCTGGAACAAACAGAACACATCAACTAAGTAACTACATCAAGTACAGTTACAGTAAGAGATTATCTTCAGCAAAGGACACATCAAAATAAAGTGAATTGGAAATGCCTTCTAAATATGAATATAAAAGTTAGATTGTTTAAAAGTAATATGATTCAAAGCAGATTTATGAACCAAAGTGGTTAAATAACTAGAGTTACTAGTCATACGGTGTCAGTTATACATGTCATACAGATATTGTTTAGGAATGGATCTGGTCAGAATAGCCTTCCCATATTCATAGTATTTGCAAAATCTGAGCATAGATGAGTTTTAATCGCATATCAACCTTGGTAGATCATGAAGTCTGTTACAAACATAACTGAGATCCTTTGTCTTCACACTAACAGTGAAGGCTACCATGAACTCAATGCAACAATAATGACTACTATATCCAATGCTATTAAATAGTAATCATACCAGAATTAAGAGTTATAGTGTGCAATCATACAAATCAGACATAAATAAACCTACAATTAAAACATTTTGATTCAATAAAATTGTATTAGAAAGAAGGGTCAGTCAAAAGCAATTAAAACATTTTGAAAATCTAGAATCACAATATTTTCATAGAGACAGAGTGTAAGAATAACATACTTAATAAGTGTAATCAGAAAGAAATATCAAGTGAGCTTGTTACTACCTCAACATCTAGTCTGGTGCCGCTACCAAAAGTGTACCACTGTGATACAATCCCTATTACTGATCGTACAAAAACCTCCTGACCATTGGGCAAGCTACATTTCTTTAGACGGTGGTTGAAATCATTGACTCTAATATGGTATGAATACTTGCCAAAGATGATTTTATCTTGTTCATTTGAAGTAAAGTGTTTTTGGTTTAGTTTTCCCCCCAAAATTGCTAAACCTGTTTATTGAACATTTCCTACAAGGTGCAGTATGTTTATTCATACACCTAATCTAAAATGTAGGCTAATCACTCTCATCACAGAAAAATGCAGGTCAAATTTGATAAGATGTAATTGCGTTTATTTTCAAATTGGCCATAGTATGTGTAGGCCTAGTATATTTGTCCAGAAATCAACTAAAAAATGTAAGTAAAAAAATCCTCAATATATTCGAGGATAAATTGATAGAGAAATTGAAACACAAGATCAAAAGGTGAATAAAACAGTTAATTTTGTTGTTTACTTACTTCCAACATCAAGTCTGGTGCCGCTACCAAAAGTCAACCACAGTGATACAATCCCTATTACTGCTGGTACAAAAACCTCTCTGTGTTGTGATGCTGCAGCTGTTACAGTGAAGATCACTCATACAGAATCACATTCAACACAAATACACTTTAACATCTTCCAGGTAGAACAAACACTTCAAATAAGCTGTTTCTAGATAATGCAAATATGAATTGCATCTTAAAACCAGATATTAGTATTTTTTCTTCCTTCTTCTATGTATCAGATGTTCTCCTAGTCTGTAGGTATAGTCCAACATTAGATCCAGTGTTGCTAGTATTCCTCCATATTGTCCATATGAAAGACAACAGCAGCAGCAGTAGTGATAGTGATCCATGTTGTATATTCCTTTATTAAAGATGTTGATCTCAGATTTAACAGTGGTGGTAAAGTCACAGAGGACAGACAACACTACCAGAGGAATCCTACCAGCTTTAGTTTAGAGAAGTGTTCACTAACTGATTAGAGGAACTTACATAAGAGACCAAGCATGAGTGAACAGACAGTTCATAATGTCTTATCATCATCAGAATAAAAATAAATGATGGTGTGACATAAAAAGTTGCCATATATGAGTTATTTGAGTAAACATTTGATGTTTGATGTTATTAAAGGGAAGGCAGGTAGCTAGCGGTTAGAGCGTTGGCCTAGTAGCCAAATGGTTGCTAGTTCAAATCCCCAGGCCGACACTGTGAAACATCTGTCGATGTGCCCTTTAGAAAGGCACTTAACCCTAATTGCTCCAGGGTCTCTGTTTATAATGAAAGATGCTGTATGTGACCCCCACTCTCCGAGGATGTCTCAGGTGGAGTTGGGATATCCCCCAAAAAAAATTTCTAATTCCCATATAATACACGCGTGAAATAGGACAAATATAAGTACCCACCTAATTACTATTATTAGTAAAACAAACTCATGCAGGACAAAATATATTGTAATGATGGGAGCCTACTTGGAAACTGAAATAGATTTGAAACACTAATTTGCATAACGCATCTGCTCCACTGCTCTGGTAGTGTTTATATCCCTGTGAGTTTAACACCTCATGACTGAGAGCTGTCCTTCATGACAACAGAACCCACAACAACCATGACTTTTATCATCATCCTCATCTGGACACTTTTCAGAATTTACTGTTGAAAATTAATTAAATCTACACCATGGAAATGTATATCAATGTTAATATTTCTATTCAGAACTATTGATTACTATATGTAATAATTTATTCATATAATATTTGTAATTCTATTTTTCAGAATCCAGAGGACAGGTCACTGTGACTCAGACTCCTGCAGTGATAGCTGTTCTCCCAGAACAGACCGTCATTATTGACTGTAAAACCAGCAGTGCTTGGTAATAACTACCTAGCCTGGTACCAACAGAAACCTGGAGGAGCTCCTAAACTCCTTATTTACACGGCTACAACACTTCAGTGATACAGAGCTGTACAAAAACCTCCCTCAGTCAGACTGCACAGTGACTGTACTGCTACAGCTGGGACCTACTGCAGGTGCTGAGGGGGGGAAGAGACAGTGACATGGAACACTGATCAGCGAGGAAACCTTGAATAAGGATAGAAAGCATAATTCATATCACATGTTCTCTCATCATCATCATCATCATCATCATCATGGTTGTAACTCTGTATATTTGTCATGACCTGAAAGATCATCTAAAAGTTATTAGAGGTTTTGAAAACACAATACCTGTCCAAATGCAAAGTAAAAAGTAACACAAAAGGTGTTATGACCTCAACATTACTTCAAAGTTACAATCACTTCAGCCCCCCAAACCAAGTCCCCAAATGGACCTCAACCAAATGTCTGATTTAAATGGATTTGTCGTTGTGGACGACCCTGCAGGTGTACATGCCTCCCTCTTCCCAGCATGCTTTGCTCAGGGTCAGAGTGCTGCTGAGGAGTAGCCGCTCAGCAGTCAGGCCGGTGTGGCCGAGCCCCCAGAGAACTGCTCAGAGGACAGGATGGAGCAGAGACACTGTGGGCTTGACAGAGGGACTAGCTGGAGGAGAGAGGAGAGAGGCAGGTCAGCTACTACAACCCTATATTAGGAGAGGAGAGGAGAGGAGAGGAGAGGAGAGGAGAGGAGAGGAGAGGAGAGGAGAGGAGAGGAGAGGAGAGGAGAGGAGAGGAGAGGAGAGGAGGAGAGGAGAGGAGAGGAGAGGAGAGGAGAGAGAGGAGAGGAGAGGAGAGGAGAGGGTCAGCTACTACAACTCTATATTAGGAGAGGAGACGAGACGAGACGAGACGAGACGAGACGAGAGCTACTACTACTACAACAACAACAACAACAACAACAACTACTACTACTACTACTACTACTACTACTACTAAAACTACAACAACAACAACAACAACAACAACAACAACAACTACTACTACTACTACTACTACTACTAATACTACTCTATAACATTAGGAGAGGGGAGAAGAACTCCCCAGAGGAGAGGGAGAAAAGACACTGGCCATGTCTGAATATCCATACTACTGTACTAAATAGTATGTGAAAAACTAGCGTTTTATAGTATATGAAATTTTGAACATAGTACTCCGAATGCGTCCGCTAATTCGTGATTCGTTCATTTTTGTACAGCGCATCAATTTATCTGATTATCAGCTGTCGTCAAACACGTGAGTCGGGAAAAGACGAAAGTGAATTCTATTTGATTAAACACCAAAATGAGTGTATATAGTAGGCTAATGTGGGTATTCGGACACAGCCACTGTGTTATCAGTGAACAAAACCATTTCAGATTGACAGTAAACAGTATAAACAACTAGCTACAGTACAGAGAACAACTTAGAACAACTTAGAACAACCAAACACTTAGTCTATGAAGAAATAGGTAAACAAAAAAAGTCTGGACTAATTATTTGACAAAACATGTAAAGGTACATTCATGCTCTACAGTGTAGCCTTCAAAGAGCAACAAAACACTGGCGGTTTCCCGGACAAAGGTCAAGCCTAGTCCTAGACTAAAAGCATTTTTTATTGAGATTCTCCACTGAGATTGCTTTTTATTCCAGGACCAGGCTTAATCTGTGTCTGGGAAACCGCCTCTAATTCTAGAAAGACATGCAGGGAACAGATACCATATATAGTCTGGATACAGTATCATTTAACATTCACAATGTAAAATCTTACATGAAACCTCCATATTAATTTTTGTCAAATCTACTTTGAGACACAAACCAAAATGACCTCAAATTACTGTTCAAAACTATAGATGAGGTTCACCTTTAAACCATGTCTGTGTTAGTATCTACTATGAATACAATACAAACTGTTGCTTATATAAATAGTATTAGCTACATCTTGACAGCACAATGAGCTAACATGCAATATTGTGTATCAAAATGTGTTATTTTAAAATCGCACGTTATTATTGCCAAATAAACTTGGTGGTATGTGAACAACTCTCCCCCTTCTCTTCCATTTACCAATCTACCAATGTGTTGACAGACATTTCTAAAAAGATATAGAGTAAAAGTATTTCCTCTGGAGAAGATGATACAATCTCATAACGTTGTTCAATATCATGATTACATTTTGTTGTATGATGGAAGAAAGACAAAATTTTACATACTTTTTAGAACCAGTTTTGTGCAACTTCCAAAAGTCCTCCACAGTGATTCATTCTGGTGGTCTCTGTACAAAAACCTCCTTCACACAAGTGTGAGCACCTTCACAGATAGATCACTCGCAGTACCACCCTGAATACTGAAGTATTAGTATAATATAATGGGCTCTGATAGTACTGAAATACTAGTATAATCAAATCAAATTTATACAGCACATTTCAGACATGGAATGCAACAAAAAGTGCTTTACAGGAAGAAACTAATAAAAAACAATGAAAATAGCTGAAATATTTACTACTCAACAAACATAAGATAAAAACAAAAGAATGACACAAACTGAACAACTAAAAAGAACCCTAAGGAAAGCAAAGGTAAAAATATGTGTTTTAAGATCTCTTTTAAATATTTCCACAGTTTCGTCCCCCCTCAGGTTCTCTGGCAGGCTATTCCAGAGGCTGTGGGCATAATAACTAAAGGCTGCCTCTCCATGCCTCTTGGTCCTAGGCTTTGGGATGGTTAAAAGGCCAGTGCCAGAGGACCTGAGGGACCTACTGGGAACATTACTTAAAAGCAGTCTGACATGTATTGGGGTGCACAATCGTGGATTGATTTAAAAACCAATCTTAAAATTAATTATAAAACTCACAGGCAGCCAGTGCAGAGATCTTTAAAGCGCTGTAATGTGTACTCTACGTCTGGTCTTGATCAGTACCCGTGCTGCAGCATTCTGTATGTTTTGCAGTTGACCAATGGCTTTCATGGGTAGACCAGACAGGAGAGCATCACAGCAGTCAAGCCTGCTTGTAATGAAAGCATTGATGAGTCTCTCTGTATCAACCTGAGAGCGAAACGGCCGCATCTTGGAAATGTTCCTCAGGTTGTAAAAAGCTATTTTGGTCACATTCCTAATGTGTGATTCGAAATTTTGTTCTGAATCTAAAATAACACCTAGGTTTTACCTAGTGTTTTATCTTTATTGCCCGTGCATTAAAATGTTTGGCCAGATTCCTCTCAGTGCTTCTGGTCCAACAATAAGTACCTCTGTCTTGTCTTGATTTAGCTGGAGGAAGTTATTTTTAAATAAATAAAAAATAACACACATTTTACCTTTATTTAACTAGGCAAGTCAGTTAAGAACAAATTCTTATTTACAATGACAGCCTACACAGGCCAAACCCAGACGACGCTGGGCCAATTGTGCGCTGCCCTATGGGACTCCCAATCACGGCCGGTTGTGATACAGCCTGGAATCGAACCAGGGGATCTGTAGTGACGCCTCAAGCACAGAGATGTAGTGCCTTAGACCACTGCACCACTCGGGAGCCCAAGTTGTGAGCCATCCAAGTAGTTAAATAACTAATACAGTCTAATAATTTATCCATGAAGTTGAAATCCTCTGGTGACACAGAAATGTAAAGTTGAGTATCGTCTGCGCAGCAGTGAAAATAAAGTACTAGTATAATACAATAGAGTATAATACTAGTAAACTCCTTATTTACTATGCTAAAACACTTCAGTCTGGGACTCCATCTAGATTCAGTGGTAGTGGATCTGGGAGTGACTTCACTCTGACCATCAGTGGAGTCCAGGCTGAAGATGCAGGAGATTACTACTGTCAGTTTCCACTATCCAAATAGTAAATATGTTTTCACACAGTGATACAGAGTCGTACAAAAACCTCCCTCAGTCAGACTGCACAGTGACTGTACTGCTACAGCTGGGACCCACTGCAGGTGCTGAGGGGAGGATATGATCCAGTACAATGACACATCAACCAATCTGAATAGAGATGATGTGCAATGATCAAAACCCCTAAAGATGAACTGTGTTTTGAATAGCTATAATTTAATCAACATGATTCCAACACATACAATATACCACTTAAACATTACCCATACATCCTCCCTCACACCACTGTGGTAGTTCCAGAGAGCAGCAGGTGAAACAGGAAACTGGAGACGTATGATCTGTGGAGATCTCCCCTGTAGAGCACAGCCAATCAGCAGCATCACATATTCAACACATAGACTGCAGTTACTAACCCTAACCACTGGAGGGAGACAGAATAATAATAATAATAATAATAATATGCCGTTTAGCAGACGCTTTTATCCAAAGCGACTTACAGTCATGCGTGCATACATTCTTTTTGTGTATCGGTGGTCCCGGGGATCGAACCCACTACCTTGTCGTTACAAGCGCCGTGCTCTACCAGCTGAGCTACAGAAAGCAGATACTATCTGCTCTAATAAAACAGTAATAACGTTATGCTCCACATGTAGATGTCTAAAGTCATTCTATCAGTCCCCATTCAGCACTTATATCAGAAACCATATCAGTGATTACATAGCTATCATGTTTCTACATCACATCAGTCTCTGTATAGGAAGACTACTTACATGTAGGACACTTTACTGAATAATGGTGGATGGGGGAGAAGACCAGAAGATTATTTGCATAGTGATGATGCTCTGCATAGACAGCACATGCTTCAGTGGTCTGAGAGTGTTTATAGCCCTGTGAGTTTAACACTTCATGACTGAGAGCTGTCCTTCATGACAACAGAACCCACAACAACCATGGCTTTTATCACCATCTTCATCTGGATATTTGCCCTCTGTCTCCAAGGTAATATATTTTACAGAAAATTACCGGACAATTGCAATATTAGGCTATATAACCTCATTACAGTTTAATTTCATATGCTACATGGAAAAATGTATTAACAATTGAATGTTATTTCTACATGCCATCATCGAGCCCTTCATCTGAAATAAAAAGCTGTATCATTGAAGTGTTACAGATTGCCGGATAGAAATGTCAAGATAATTTTTGATTGAGCTGACATATTACATTTACTTCACTTAGCAGATGTTCTTATCCAGAGGGACTTACAGGAGCAATAAGGGCCTTACTCAAGGGCACATCGACAAATTTTTCACCTAGTCGGCTCAGGGATTCGAACTAGCGACCTCTTAACCGCTAGGCTACCTGCCACCCCATATGCAGCGTTTACTGTGAATGCAGGCTCTGTGTTAGGGACTAGACCAGTGATAGTGTTGAGGACTAGACCAGTGATAGTGTTGAGGACTAAATCAGTGATAGTACTGAGGACTAGACCAGTGATAGTACTGAGGACTAGACCAGTGATAGTACTGAAGACTAGACCAGTGATAGTGTTAGGGACTAGACCAGTGATAGTGTTGAGGACTAGATCAGTGATAGTACTGAGGACTAGACCAGTGATAGTGTTGAGGACTAGACCAGTGATAGTGTTCAGGACTAGACCAGTGATAGTACTGAGGACTAGACCAGTGATAGTGTTGAGGACTAGACCAGTGATAGTGTTCAGGACTAGACAAGTGATAGTACTGAGGACTAGACCATTGATAGTGTTGAGGACTAGACCAGTGATAGTGTTCAGGACTAGACCAGTAATAGTGTTCAGGACTAGACCAGTGATATTGTTCAGGACTAGACCAGTGATAGTGTTGAGGACTAGATCAGTGATACTACTGAGGACTAGACTAGTGATAGGGTTCAGGACTAGACCAGTGATAGTGTTAGGGACTAGAACAGTGATAGTTTTGAGGACTAGACCAGTGATAGTGTTCAGAACTAGACCAGTGATAGTGTTAGGGACTAGAACAGTGATAGTGTTGAGGACTAGACCAGTGATAGTGTTGAGGACTAGATCAGTGATAGTACTGAGGACTAGACCAGTGATAGTACTGAGGACTAGACCAGTGATAGTACTGAGGACTAGACCAGTGATAGTGTTGAGGACTAGATCAGTGATAGTGTTGAGGACTAGATCAGTGATAGTGTTGAGGACTAGATCAGTGATAGTGTTGAGGACTAGATCAGTGATAGTACTGAGGACTAGACCAGTGATAGTGTTGAAGACTAGACCAGTGATAGTGTTCAGGACTAGACCAGTGATAGTACCGAGGACTAGACCAGTGATAGTGTTGAGGACTAGACCAGTGATAGTGTTCAGGACTAGACAACTGATAGTACTGAGGACTAGACCATTGATAGTGTTGAGGACTAGACCAGTGATAGTGTTCAGGACTAGACCAGTGATAGTGTTCAGGACTAGACCAGTGATACTGTTCAGACTAGACCAGTGATAGTGTTGAGGACTAGACCAGTGATAGTACTGGAGGACTAGACCAGTGATAGTGTTCAGGACTAGACCAGTGATAGTGTTAGGGACTAGAACAGTGATAGTGTTGAGGACTAGACCAGTGATAGTGTTCAGGACTAGACCAGTGATAGTGTTAGGGACTAGAACAGTGATAGTGTTCAGGACTAGACCAGTGATAGTATTGAGGACTAACCAGTGATAGTGTTGAGGACTAGACCAGTGATAGTGTTCAGGACTAGAACAGTGATAGTGTTAGGGACTAGACCAGTGATAGTGTTGAGGACTAGGACCAGTGATAGTGTTCGGGACTAGACCAATGATAGTGTTGAGGACTAGACCAGTATTGGTGTTGAGGACTACAGTCTAGAGTATCATAGGTTCCCTTTATTATTTGACCGACCAACACCTCAAAAATGAAAACAGTCACACAATGGATGATATACACTGAGTGCACAAAACATTAGGAACATACCATGACAGACTGACAAGTTGAATACAGGTGAAAGCTGTGATCGTTATTGATGTCACTTGATAAATCCACTTCAATCAGTGTAGATGAAGGGGAGGGAGACAGGTTATAGAATGATTTCTAAGCCTTGAGACATTTAAGACATGGATGTGTGTATGTGTGCCATTCAGAGAGTGAATGGGCAAGACAAAATATTGAAGTGCCTTTTAACGGGGTATGGTAGTAGGTGCCAGGCGCACCGGTTTGTGTGTCAAGAACTGCAACGCTGCTAGGTTTTTCACAGTCAACAGTTTCCCATGTGTATCAAGAATGGTCCACCACCCAAAGGACATTCAGCCAACGGCAGGCCAGTGGTCGAAAACGGGTAATTGATGAAAGAGGACAAAGGAGCCTGACATGAATTGTGCAGAGAAACAGACGGGCTACAGTTAGTCAACTGACAGACTAGTACAACATTGGTGACCAAAGACCCATAAAAGAATGCACAACACATCGTACCTTGACACGAATGGGGTATGGCAGCCGACATCCTTACAAAGTTACACTTCTTTCAGCAAAAACAAGAAACTGAGTTTGCAGTGGGCTATGGAACGGAAATACTGGACACTGGAGAATTGGAAAAATATTGTTTGATCTGATGAATCCCTGTTCCTGCTGTTTCACGCTGATGGGAGGACTAGGGTATGGACAAAACCACATGAGTACATGCATCCAAAAAGCTGTGTATCAACGTTGGTGGTGTGATGGTGTGGGGTGTGTTTTCATGGCACACATTGGGCCTTTGATAAAAGTGGAGCAACGTTTAAATTGCCAATCAGGTGCATCCCTTCATGGCTGTGGAAGCATTGAGTCAACATGGGCCAGCATCCCTGTGGAAGGAACACTTTCGACACCTTATAGAGTCCATGACCTGACAAATTGAGTCTGCTCTGAGGGCAAAAGGGGGTGGAACTCAATATTAGGAAGGCGTATTTAGTCAGCCCACCAATTGTGCAAGTTCTCCCACTTAAAAAGAAGAGAGAGGCCTGTAATTTTCATCATAGGTACACGTCAACTATGACAGACAAAATGAGAAAGAAAATCCAGAAAATCACATTGTAGGATTTTAATGAATTTATTTGCAAATTATGGTGGAAAATAAGTATTTGGTCAACTAACAAAAGTTTCACAATACTTTGTTATATACCCTTTGTTGGCAATGACACAGGTCAAACGTTTTCTGTAAGTCTTCACAAGGTTGTCACACACTGTTGCTGGTATTTTGGCCCATTCCTCCATGCAGATCTCCTCTAGAGCAGTGATGTTTTGGGGCTGTCGCTGGGCAACACGGACTTTCAACTCCCTCCAAAGATTTTCTATGGGGTTGAGATCTGGAGACTGGCTAGGCCACCCCAGGACCTTGAAATGCTTCTTACGGCCACTCCTTCGTTGCCCGGGCGGTGTGTTTGGGATCATTGTCATGCTGAAAGACCCAGCCACGTTTCATCTTCAATGCCCTTGCTGATGGAAGGAGGTTTTCACTCAAAATCTCACGATACATGGCCCCATTCATTCTTTCCTTTACACGGATCAGTCGTCTGGTCCTTTGCAGAAAAACAGCCCCAAAGCATGATGTTTCACCCCCATGCTTCACAGTAGGTATGGTGTTCTTTTGGATGCAACTCAGCATTCTTTGTCCTCCAAACACGACGAGTTGAGTTTTTACCAAAAAGTTCTATTTTGGTTTCATCTGACCATATGACATTCTCCCAATCCTCTTCTGGATCATCCAAATGCACTCTAGCAAACTTCAGACGGGCCTGGACATGTACTGGCTTAAGCAGGGGACAGGTCTCGCACTGCAGGATTAGAGTCCCTGGCGTAGTGTGTTACTGATGGTAGGCTTTGTTACTTGGTCCTATCTCTCTGCAGGTCATTCACTATGTCCTCCCGTGTGGCTTTTTGGGATTTTGCTCACGTTCTTGTGATCATTTTGACCTGACGGTGTGAGAACTTGCGTGGAGCCCCAGATCGAGGGTGATTATCAGTGGTCTTGTATGTCTTCCATTTCCTAATAATTGCTCCCACAGTTGATTTCTTCAAACCAAGCTGCTTACCTATTGCAGATTCAGTCTTCAGCCTGGTGCAGGTCTACAATTTTGTTTCTGGTGTCCTTTGACAGCTCTTTTGGTCTTGGCCATAGTGGAGTTTGGAGTGTGACTGTTTGAGTTTGTGGACAGGTGTCTTTTATACTGATAACAAGTTCAAACAGGTGCCATTAATACAGGTAACGAAGTGGAGGACAGAAGAGCCTCTTAAAGAATAAGTTACAGGTCTGTGAGAGCGCAGAAATCTTGCTTGTTTGTAGGTGACCAAATACTTATTTTCCACCATAATTTGCAAATAAATTCATAAAAAATCTACAATGTGATTTTCCAGAGTTTTTTTCTCTCAATTTGTCTGTCATAGTTGACGTGTACCATTATGAAAATTACAGGCCTCTCTCATCTTTTTAAGTGGGAGAACTTGCACAATTGGTGGCTGACTAAATACATTTTTTCCCCCACTGCATATTACCAAATGAGGCATACAGTATCTGCCTTGCTCCAGGAGTCCCATTTGCAGCAGAGAGGACACTTTGCATTGGCAGCACATGCTTCAGTGGTCTGGGAGTGTTTATATCCCTGTGATTTTAACACTTCATGACTGAGAGCTGTCCTTCATGACAACAGACTCCACAACAACCATGACTTTTTATCACCATCTTTATCTGGATATTTGCCCTCTGTCTCCAAGGTAATATATTTTACAGAAAATTACCCGGACAATTGCGCTATATAACCTTATTACAGTTTAATTTCATATGCTACATGGAAAAATGTATTAACAATTGAAATGCTCTTTTCTACATGACATCTCTGTTTCAGAATCCAGAGGTCAGTTCACTGTGACTCTAGACTCCTGCAGTGAAAGCTGTTCTACCAGGACAGACAGTCTCTTTGAACTGTAAAACCAGCAGTGATGTCTATAGCAACAACTGTCTAGCCTGGTATCAACAGAAACCTGGAGGAGCTCCTAAACTCCTTATTTCATGCTACAAACCCTTCAGTCTGGGACTCCATCTAGATTCAGTGGTAGTGGAACTCATAGTGACTTCACTCTGACC
Organism: Coregonus clupeaformis; assembly: GCF_020615455.1. Classification (NCBI taxonomy): domain Eukaryota; kingdom Metazoa; phylum Chordata; class Actinopteri; order Salmoniformes; family Salmonidae; genus Coregonus; species Coregonus clupeaformis. The sequence continues at coordinate 137,539 of NW_025534895.1, forward strand.
ATCAGTGGAGTCCAGGCTGAAGATGCAGGAGATTACTACTGTCAGAGTTTACACATTCCCAACAGTGTCTGGGTGTTCACACAGTGATACAGAGCGTACAAAAACCTCCCTCAGTCAGGAGTGCACAGTGACTGTACTGCTACAGCTGGGACCCTACTGCAGGTGCTGAGGGGGAAGAGACAGTGACATGGAACACTAGATGAGGTCAACTGTGACATGTGACAATATGGTTAGAAAGCAATCATTCAGTTCACATGACCATCATCATCATCATTAACATCATCATCATGGTTTTAACTTGTTATATTTGTCATGGCCTTTAAGTGTGTATAACATTTATTTGAAGTTTTGAAACACATTACCTGTCAATATGTAAAGCAAGATCTACAGATGTAAAACAAAAAGGTGTTCTAACCTCAACATTACTTCAAAGTTACAATCACTTCAGCCCCCAAAACAAGTCCCAAAATGGACCTCAACCAAATGTCTGATTTAAATTGTGATCTTCTACCGTTATATTAACTGTTTTCATGAGCAGGTTACTGACTGTTAGATCTGTGAATGAGACATGATGTTGGATTCAAACATGAGACACATGTACACTTACATACACTATCTATGTAAAGTATAATATCAATTTTATCTGTCATTAATTACATGGTGGCATATCTGTTATGAGTCCCTCCCTGAATCCACCATAGAGGTTAAGACCAGTCCACTCCTCACATCGGGCCCAGTCCAGGGTATTACAGGCAGTGAAACTGTTCAACTACTAGACTGGTATCTGTGGGAGTGAAACTGAGATTTACATAGACAGGGCTGGGTGCTTCTGCTTGTCCCAGAATAGAGCAGAACTGTCACCAGATGTTCACTCTGTTCCAGGGGGTTGGAGGTAGAGAAGACTGTCACCACACCATATAGCAGCTGTTCTCAAAAAAACTCGGTCCTCTGACCCCGAGTGCACGTTTTGGTTTTTGCCCTAGGTTTACACAGCTGATAAAAAAAATAACAAACTAATAATCGAGCTTTGATCATTTGAATCAGCTGTATAGTGTTAGGGCAAAAAACTAAACGTGCATCCCTTGGGGGTCCCGAGAACCGAGCTTGGGAAACAATGCTATATCTTGAAGTAGTGGCACTTGCAATATTTGTAATTTTTTAAAATATATTTAGCTTCGAATCACAGCCTATAACACACGTGAGAGTCCAAGATATCGGTTGACTGTTTGATAGTTCTTCTTTTATTACTGTCAAGTCTGTCAAGTCAAAACACGTCTGACCCAGAATGAAGACAGTCAACCAACCACGGCAGAACCTCTTCTATTATATCACAGTATATTGTGATAGTATTAAATACTGGTCCATTATGATGTTAGAGTGAGTTTTAGTCTTGACAGTTTTTAAAGACACCATTAAATCAGCCTTACTGAATACATACTTTTCCAGAATATTGCAAATATACACTATCTATGATCCAGTTTATTAATAAAAAAACATCAAAAATATGCATTCCAAAAGAAATCTTTATTTTAATCCATTATCACACAATCGAAGCATCAAAGCAAACATGATAGTGAATAAAAGCAGATCACATCAAATCTAAAAGAACAAAATCTCAATCTACAGAATGGATTGACACATGAACTCAAGCCAAGCCCCTGTTAGTCCACACACAGAGTGATCTCTAAATCAGAAAACGACTGATTTTAGAACAAAGTAAGTCAAAGCAGAGGAACCAGCATCCTCTCTCCACAGGGGTGTGTGTGACTGAGGGGTTCCCAGAACAGTCAGCCCTCCTCAGGGTGTTGGTGACTGGAGTCTGGGATTTCTGCTGGGCTTCACAGGTCACCTCTCTGCCCGGTCCACTCCTGGGCAGTGAGAGTCAGTGTGCTGCTCCAGCTGCCACAAAGCCATCCTTCTCCTGACCCCGGGACCGGCCTCCTGCTTCTTGCTGGTCCAGCCCACTTTCCAGCTCATGGTCCAGTCTGAGGGGAAGCTTTAGGCCAGACACGTCAGTGTGGCAGTTGTTGTACTGGACAGCTCCTCACTAGAGGGGGGCAGGACGGTGAGGGTGGGGGAACTGTTACCTGGAAGAAACAGAACACATCAACTAAGTGACTACATCAAGTACAGTTACAGTAAGAGATTATCTTCAGCAAAGGACACATCAAAATAAAGTGAATTGGAAATGCCTTCTAAATATGAATATAAAAGTTAGATTGTTTAAAAGTAATATGATTCAAAGCAGATTTATGAACCAAAGTGGTTAAATAACTAGAGTTACTAGTCATACGGTGTCAGTTATACATGTCATACAGATATTGTTTAGGAATGGATCTGGTCAGAATAGCCTTCCCATATTCATAGTATTTGCAAAATCTGAGCATAGATGAGTTTTAATCGCATATCAACCTTGGTAGATCATGAAGTCTGTTACAAACATAACTGAGATCCTTTGTCTTCACACTAACAGTGAAGGCTACCATGAACTCAAGTGCAACAATAATGACTACTA